>NC_090269.1:24547771-24852414 GCF_040414725.1 Anabrus simplex | reverse complement strand
GGGAAGCCTTGCAGTACGCGGCTTGCCTTCCTTCCCAGAACCTGCCTGGCTGCAACATTTAAACAATGTCACTTGGTGAAGAAATGTGCCACGTTTCCGCTCCATATGTCCCTCCCTCCAATATCACACTTATTTCTGTAGAATCTGCGGAAAACAAACTGTAACCGAGTAGGTCAAAGAGGAAACAAGAGAAAATGTGACATGGACATCTTGTTGCGTGTTAGGAATGTTGAAAAATCAGCAAACGATAACTTCCTCACGCCATCACAAAGACAGGGTTCTTCCGTATTGGCAACAATGAAAAATACTTTGTTGTTTGTTGTAAATCCTTGTTACATTGGCATAACTACAGATGTAACGAAACTCGCAGGTCAATAAAATGTCAAAATACAGAGTAAACCTATTATTATTATTATTATTATTATTATTATTATTATTATTATTATTATTATTATTATTATTATTATTATTATTATTATTATTTGTTTTTTGATTCGTTGTGCCCAACTGTGGAGCGCGTTTGAACTTATTTTGCACAATGTTTCTTCTTCTTTTCTTCCCAATATCTCTTCATTTTTTCACTGTGTTCCTTTCTGCGTGTTTCTGTCCAGCCTCTATTTTTTCTTGTTGGTTTCTCTGAAAATTTATGTTTGTTTACTAAGCTTCTAAATTTCGTTCTATCTTGAATGGTTTCGTCCTCAATACCCATTTCTTGTAGATCTTCATGAATTTCTGCTAACCAATTGTTGCGGATTTTCAGGGTTAGAGCTAGATTTAGAATTTTCTTTGTCAGCCTGTTGTTGTCCATCTGTGTAGGTGTCCGTAGAATTCTAGTCGTCTCTTTCTGATGGTATCTGTGTTTTATTCTGTGAATTGAAAAATTTCGTGTGGTTTCTTTTTCATCCAAATTCCATTTTCGAACTTTGACCCTAGAATTTTTCTGAGAATTTTCCTCTCTTGTTTCTCAATGCCTTTCATTTGTGACCTGCCGCCAATGATCAGTGTTTCAGATGCATAAAGTGCCTCTGGTTTGATGATTGTATCGTAGTGTCGTAATTTTGCATTTTTTGATATACTGTACATCTTTTGTTGTATCTGTTCCATGTGATTTTGTAAGCCCTTTGCAGTTTAGCAGTTCTTTCTTTGTTAGCTTACTGATTTAACCCTGCTGGCTGAATAATTTCACCTAGATACTTGAATTTGTCTACTTGGGAAATTATTCCACATTTGGTGATTAATGGTTGATTCGAATCTTGATTGAGTTCCTTCCATAAACTGCGTCTTTTCGAATGAAATTTGAAGTCCGGTTTTTGCGGCTATTTCATGCAATTTTTCTATTATTATTATTATTAACCAACAACGTCATCTAAAACCATCCGAGAAACGATCCTGGAAAAGAAATATTCCATGCACAACCTGTTTCTATTTAATGATACAGGAAACATTGGATTAGGAAATAACGTCTTAAATGAAGTAGATGAATACTGTTATTTGGGTAGTAAAATAACTAACGAAGGGCAGAAGTAAGAATAACATAAAATGCAGACTAGCACAAGCAAGGAAGCCCTTTCTTAAGAAGTGAGTATTTGCTTCTTCAAACATTGACATAGGAATAAGAATGTGAGTGGCATTTTATGGAATTGAAACATCGAGGATAACTAGCTCAGAAAGAAAGAGAATAGAAGGTGTTGAAATGTGGTGTTACGGAAGAATGCTGAAGTTGAGATGGATAGATCGAATCACATATGAAGAGATACTGACTCGAATAGGTGAGAAGAGATCGATTTGGCTAAATTTGACAAGAATAAGAATAATGATAGGACACATCTCAAGATACCCAGGACTTGTTCAGTTTGTTTTTGAGGGAAGTTTTTTAAATTTCTATTTTATTTTTGCTAGTTGCTTACGTCGCACCGAAACAGGTACGTCTTATGGCGACGATGGGACAGGAAAGGGCTAGGAGTGGGAAGGAAGCGACCGTGGCCTTAATTAAGGTACAGCCCCAGCATTTACCTGGTGTGAAAATGGGAAACTGCGGAAAACCATTTTCAGGGCTGCCGACAGTGGGGTTCGAACCTACCATCTCCCGAATACTGGATACTGGCCCCACTTAAGCGACTGCAGCTATCGAGCTCGGTGAGGGAAGTGTAGCCGGTAAGAACGGTAGGAGTAGACAGTGATGACGAGCAGTTTAGAGCAGATGAAGGATGCAGTAGTTACGTAGAAATGGAAAGGTTAGAACAGAGTATGGTGGCACGTAGAACTGCATCAAACCAGTGTATGGGCTGATGACCCAAACACCAACAACAACAACTACAACAATAAAATGTTAGAAATATGAAACAAACCAAATATATAGGTAGGCTATACATAACCTATACAGAGAACAGCACTTTCAACACAGCAATACAGTTTCATTTTTCCATTTTAAACTCTTTGGGCCGCAGACTCCTAATATGTCGTATGTAGGGTTCTTCACGATAACACAGTTACATTTTTAGATTGTGCAGTCTGTGGTCAAATGTGTTATTGAAAATGTTTTAATGTGCTATTCTGATGAATTAATATAACACCAATTGCACAAATGTACGATGTGCTAAAACGATAACATTTTGACGACAAACAGTAATTGATTGGTTGAAGTTGCTGATATTCTTACACCGGATTGATCATTAAAGCCATGAGGTCAACAGTCATAGAGATGGAGAGGATTCATATAGACTACAATTTGTGAATAAAGGGGTGCTTTTAGAAAGAAATGTGATGAATGTCCGAACCTTGTTCCGGTTCTCTACGGGGTCGGGTGTAAAGTGAGAGGAATTTTATGACGTCAACCTCATCTGAAGAGTGAATGAAATGAAATGAAAGATGTGATATGTCGTTGGCTTACTAAGAAAACTTTGTAACTCCCAATGATCTTCCTGTCCATTATTTCCCTTAAGACTGGTCACGCCGTCCAGCCACTTACTGATATGTACACCATCATGACAATTTTTCTTGTGTTCATTTTCCTATGCGAGCGTGTAAAGGAAACTGAACCTTAAATACATTATACTGTAAGAATGCGTCTCCAACATACATTCCTATAATACGGTACGGCAAGGTTCATTTTCCTTTAACCCGGCGAGATGGCCGTGCGGTTAGAGGCGCGCGGCTATGAGCTTGCATCCGGGAGATAGTGGGTTCGAATCCCACTGTCGGCAGCCCTGAAGATGGTTTTCCGTGGTTTCCCATTTTCACACCAGGCTAATGCTGGGGCTGTACCTCAATTAAGGCCACGGTTGCTTCCTTCCAACTCCTAGGCCTTCCCTATCGCATCGTCGCCATAAGACCTATCTGTGTCGGTGCGACGTAAAACCACTAGCAGAAAAAAAAGCATTTTCTTTTACGCGTTAACATCGGAAAATGAACCCAACGAAAATTGTTCTAATGAACTGAATATCCATTTGAGGCTAGGAGGCGCGTGACCACTCTTAAGAGAAATAATGGCTAGAAAGGGCTTTGGGAGATACAAGTTTTTCTTAGTAAGCCAACGATATGAGGAAGGAAGAGGGTGAAACCCGGTGCCGGCACATAGCCTACTCCTGTCGAAGTGCACCAGGAGTCTGCTCAAGACTTTATGTTAGGTTAACCAAACGGCCTTTATTTTACGGAATTGTGCCTTATTTCTCTGAAGAGTGCCGTTGTCCCAGCAAAGAATATCCGGGACGCATGTTGTCCAGTTTTTCGTGAACCATCCTGTATATTTTAGTGTTTAAACTTTATTTATCACATAGATCTGATGTAAGGTATATCTCTCATTGTATAAAGTAATTACAGTTTGTTTGGCTTGCACTGAATGTAAGAAACCAGTGAGACAGAAGTATATAAAATTTAAAATTGTTAGCTTTTAATCCTGCATAGTGAACAGTGTTTGATGACACTTGATTTTTGTAAAGTACTGGAAATGGGCCTCTGCCATTTTAATAATAATAATAATAATAATAATAATAATAATAATAATAATAATAATAATTGCACCGGGGGTACACCTTTTCCGTCCAGTTGAACTGCGGGCCTTCTATAAGGCCATCTATGTTACTGAACTTGGATTAATGTAATGCAAGATACTTGGGTTTGCAACTGTTAGATGTCTCTACCATCGGCGTAAGTGCCCCCTCTGGCGGGATTAAGGACAATTAATTCGTAAGGGAAAGTAGTTCTTGTGTCAAGGTTGTCAACACTTCTGCTCCCCCCCCCCTCCCAATGCAACTCCTGTATCTATCAACCAATCAGAAGTTTCGCGAATATTTTCTCTAGTCAATTAAAATTGGTGGTGTGTACAGGCATCCAGCCTATCCGTAAAGAGTTCTGGAAACTTCCCCTCGAAATACTCTAAGGCTGGACGCTTTAGGGCTGTACCGTCTTTGTCATCGCTCCAGTTGATTGTGTGCGGCGTGTACTAAGGGCGCAGGGGCCGCAGGTCGGCGTTCGGAAGGCCGAACAACTGAAGGTAATGGCAGCTCCGGCAGATAGCTTGATGGGAAGGTTTCAAACCTCTTTTATTCATGTAAAATTCTATGATTTAAATTAAGATTTTAGAAGTCTGAAGACTGTTCTAATCCAACTGGGAAACATGTAAACTAAGGAAACAAAATGTGATTACCCTCTGTTGATTCCCATTCACCTTCGTGTGAGGTGACTAAAGTTTCTAATCATCTAAAATTCTTAACACTCTTTTAGAATTTAATGTTTCTCATTTAGTCACCCCGGAGTAGAATAGGCTTATCCTCTGTATCTTTGGACCATTAGCCCACTTAGGGTTTTAAAATATTCTAGATGGAGTGCAAGTGTCTCGCCTCGTAGCCCTTTTGTTCATGGCCAATCATGTTAAACCTCTTCCTTTTACATTAAGGCCATTCAGTATGGGCACTCATTGTCCCTTGTTTATTTTATAATTTTTTATAGACCAATGTGTATCAAACTGTTGAGCGATAAATAAGCCCACATCAGGGCAAAGATGTGTAAATATTTTAGTTACGAACAACCTACAAGTTGTAAGTGCGCTATTAAAAGCTTATGCTTGTGTGATGCTGGAGTATATTAACGTTTGGAGCTCAGACTCCTAGGCTATGTAAATTAGTGGAGCAAACATGCTCTTATAAAATAGTGTACCTGTTCAGAGCTATAATGCTCATCCCCTAGTGCATTATCATTTTTATAATTCTCTGCAGTTTTGTAACGGATGTTTTGGAATGTAAGTCATTGTTGTTGGAGCTGACGAGCTCTTTATCATCTGTTATGGTTTATTCAGATCTTCTATTTATCAAATTTTTAGTTCGAAAATAAAAGGAAAGAAATACAATTTCAAAATTTAGTGCAGTGACTTATGCTCTCGTCAATTCCTTGTCCACCCATTCACCCCAACACCTCATTATACCTCTGCGATCCACGGAATTTATGTAATAATAATAATAATAATAATAATAATAATAATAATAATAATAATAATAATAATAATAATAATAATAATAATAATTGTTCCGGCTGGTACACCTCTACGCAGCACATTTGAACTTTCCGCCTTAAAGTACTCCTCTGCAGGAGAAACTATGAACTTAAAAAACTGGATCAACTCATAAGTTTCTCAGAAGATGTCACTACTGTAAATTTTGTGATTACGAAGTTGTCAATACTGTGTGGATTTAAACTTGTTTTGTTTTCCATTGATCAAGAAGTGTAGATATTCTCTTATAGATGTCTCTACTAAAAAACTATGACCGTGCACTCTGGTGCGAAGTGGAAGAACTTTTTTTGAAGAAATTTTGTATTCATAAGTTTGTTCTTTACTAAATTTCGTTCTTTCACTTGTGGGTTGGCAATATAAATCTTTTCTTTCCGCCAGTTTTGAACTTAGCCAATCCAGAATTTCTGTAATTAATTTTTGACCAATCGTGTCTTTCTTCTTCGATTTTGATGTGTAACTGCAAGCTACCCAATAAACGCCTGTGGGTGGGTCTTAATTATTCATGAAAGGTCTCGAATCTTCCCCGAGAGTATAAAAACTGCTGATTTTCCTGTCTCTCGGTCACTCGAACAACATCTAGCATAGTGTATGGAAGTGTAGCAGGAGGCGGGAAGCGCCTCTTTCATCCGGCAGCAGCTCTTCTACAAGGTAATGGCCACTTAACATCTTTATTTCTTGCTAGCTCAGCAGTTTAATCCACGGGGAAGGTCCGAAACCTTTGCTATGTAATAAACATGTAATCTCCCATCGTTTTGTAAAACTTCAAATATCTTTAACTGTAATTCGGGGATAGAGAGCGCTTTACCCTCTCGAGCTCCCCTTCATACTAGTTTGAGGTGACTACGTTTTGTAACTGGTTTTCTTCCTTTCTGTAATGTCTTAAATTTTTTTTTTATACGAGTCACCTCCATAGTTTGGGAATAGCCCCTGTTTCATCGGCCTAGTGCCTCTTAGGTTTTAAAAGGCTTCATGTAGGAGTGCAAGCAACGCCTCCATTCATCTTGGTATTTTGGGCCATTTACTTAATCTGTTCTTTTTCCACTAAGGCCCAGTAGGTTGGGTACGAGATACCCCCGTTTCATTTGATGTAAGCTGTGCCTTGATGGCAATTTAGTGTAAAGCCGGGTATTACCTTTAATAGGCTTGGGAAACTGAGAGCGGGTCAGCTCTTTGGTATTGGAAATATACCTCAGAGAGGCTTGACATTGCTAGGTGGGAGCCAGTGCTCTATGTTATTAGGGGTATTCTGCCCTTTTGTAAATATGTGGTTGTGAGCTGTGAGCTCAAAAATTGTAAAACTTGGGGCTTGAAGCTCAGATTGGTAAATTATCTCTAGATCTTGGCTTTTCCTGATCTTTTACCTGATTTGTTAACTTGTTGTTATTGGTCAGATTTTGAAATTCTATGTGAAAATTGTTAAGTCTTGCTATTTTCGAAAATATAACCTTTAATGCAATTTTAATCAATATCTCAGCTTTGTAGTTAGACCAATTCCAGCCCGCACCTTATTTCACCTCTGCATTCCACGGGTAACCCCATAACAATAATAATAATAATAATAATAATAATAATAATAATAATAATAATAATAATAATAATAATAATAATAATAATAATAATAATAATAATAATAATAATCGGCACTGGTTTTCTATAAATAAATGGTACCCTTTCCGAGGTCTGTGGATCGTGGTAAGAAGTTCTAATTTTAAATAGGGCCTAATAATCAATGGCAGTCGAAGTGTCCCGTATTTTCATGCTCGTAATCTGGTCACGTACTTTACGTCCCGTCCCAAGGACGAATCACCATCATCGTCTATCTGAGCAAAGAGGAGAGGTTTGGAATTTATTCCAGTTTTTTGGCACGCAATCTTGTGATTATAAATTGTATACCATCACCTCCCATACCCTGCAGGCCAAAATTCTCATGGTGATTTTTTTCGACCAACGGAACTCGAACCGGTTAACAACGGTGTCAAACCTTTTATAGATTTCACGCTTTAACGATCATGGCCACCAGGCGGGCTAAAACAAGGTAACGTTATGATATTCACTTCAAATTGCCTTAAAATTTGCGTCATATCCTAACGTATCCAAAGTACGTAAGTGAAGGGCGGAATTAACTTAGTGCCTTGTCTGCTGGCTTGCCCCCGTAAGACTGACGTTCAAATCCTGGGTTCAACCAAAACCAAAGTGAGCCTAGGTGGCTCCAGCAAACCCAGAAATTACAGGGATAAGCTGATTCTACCGGGAGGTACACCTCAACCCCGTACATTTAAATGAAGCGCCTTGAAGAAAGCTGTCTATCATATAAAAATTGAAGCACCTAGTCCAAGAAGTTGGAACGTTGATCAAAAGATGTCACTACTAAATGATGGAGTAATACGTTATTTTAAGTTTCCTAAACTTACTAGATTTCTTAGTTTTGGTGTATCACAGGAAGTTCGCACTTTTCTCCATACATGCCTCTATTAAAGAACTGACGTCATGCACTCTGGTGCAAAGTGGAATAACACTAGAGATTTAAGGAAGTTTTCTGTTTATAGGATTCCTGAACTGAATTGACTTCTTATTTTTGGTACTTCAAGGTTTGCAACACTTCTTATTCATCCCGCCAACATGGGATTCTAACCAATCATAAATTTTCTGTATTTAATTTCCAGCCAATCATAGGCTTCTTGTGACTTTTTGTTTATTCAATAAAAAGGAGAGGGTGTGTTCGGATTTAGTCCAGAGCCTTCTCGAAGCTTCTTCTCGGGTATAAAAGCTGACGCCTTTTCAAGTTAACTTGTCTTATTGATCACCGAATTACTGAGTGTGTGTGTTAAGAGAGGAGACAGGGGTCCTCATTCTTCGGCAGGCAGACCATCAGCCCAGGTAAAGGCCACCAGTTTTCTAGCTCTGTAGTTATCTCCGCAACCTGAACTCGAGGGGAAGGTTCCAGTCTTTAACTATGTAACAGTCAATTTCTAAAATGTAAACCTTCTTCTTTCTCATGTAAAATTTCATGTAAGCCCTAAAGACTTAAACTGTAAATCGGGGATAGAGAGTGCGTTACTCTCTCGAATTCCCCTTCAATTAATCTTGAGGTGACTACGATTTTGTAACTGTTTTTCTCCTGTAAATAATAAATTAACTTGTCCTAGTCACTTCAGTAATGTGGGATTAGCCTCTGCATCGTCGGGCTGCAAGCCCAAGTGGGGTTTTTGTTTTCGATATCGAGGAGCGCAAGTGTACGCCTATATATATTTTTGAGTTTGGGTCAGTAATTTAACCTGTTCTTTTTCACGAAGGCCCAGTAGAATGGGTACTAGATACCCCTGTGTAAACTAAAATTCATATGGTATTGTAAATTGCAGGTTGTGCCTAGAGAGGCCTGAAGGTGTAATTATTGTATTGAACAGAGACGCTCTGTTCTGTCTTGTAATAGTTAGTCTAATGGGTGCCTTGAGAAGGCAGTCTCGTTGGTAGAATTTGTAGAGCATGTAAGTCCTTTTGTGGTAATGTAATAGGTATTTGTGTGGTATTGAGTGGCGCCTTTGAAAGGCCGTAACTTGTAACTGTTGGAGAAAGGTGCTCTTGAAAATTGTGTTTTGGGAGATATCTCTCCTTATCTCTCTAATTAAACGCAACATTTGTGATGTTGGGACCTTGTAAATTAGGAGCTTGAAGCTCAAAATTTTAACCCTCTACTGCATGAATTATTTTTCGTTTTCGTTTTGTGAAGAAAATTTCAAGCTTTGTTCAGTGTATTAGATGTACCAGCGATTCTTAACTGGGGCTAATAGCTTAACACTCATATGTGATGTGGATTGCCATAGTTGAATATATATACGATTTTTCACGATTTTACGCTAAGCTTTTAACATTTAAAGACCGAACATTACTACCTACTGGCCATGGGTACGTACTGCAAGGCGCAAGTACAACTTGCAGAACCGTAGGTCGGTAATGTCTTTGAGGTTGAGCCAGAGGTACTCCTGAAGCCTGTGGTAATGTGATGGGGAGGGCCCACGTAAAATAAACGGTGGTTGGTTCGCGTGGATGTTGACGGGGTGGAAGGAGTACCTTTGGTTGTAGGGCTGTTTTGACTTATGTTATGTAAAAAAAAAAAACAAGGCATCACTGGGATATGTGTTTAATTGATTGTACAGTTGAAGGTGTGCCGTAAAACTACCTCTGTCTACAATATTTATCCATTTATCCAGGTGAAAAGTTATTTGTTGCCTAAAGGCAACAGTATGCAGTAGAGGGTTAAATTACCAATTCTTGGTTTCTCTATTTTTGTACCAACTACCTATATACCTAAAAGCTTGTTATTTGTTGAAATTTAAGATCTAAAAAGAAAAATAACCTTTATTTTAAAATTTTAAATTCATCTTTCACTATCATAGCTAGACCCATTCCAGCCCGCACCTTCTTTCATCTCTGCGTTCCACAGATAACCCCGGAACAAATCTTCTTCTTCTTCTATATACATTCGGTTAGACCGATATGGAGCACGTGAAACCATTAAATAGCACTGATATTCTTCATCTTCTTGTTCTTCTTATTTTCCCAAAACTTTCTCATCCTTTCACTATGGGCCTGCCGTCTTTCTTGTGTCCATGAGTTTTTGAGTTTCAAGCTTTTGTCAGATGGATTCTTGGGTGGAAATTGATGGGTGTTGTTCTTTTGTCTGTATGTATTCCTTGTGGTTGCCATTGGATCAAAGTCGAATTCTGCGAGGTTCTTTTGTGTATCCACTAGCCAGCGAACTTTGGTTTGTCTGTTTCCATCGATAATAAGAAATATTTTCTTAGTCAGTCGTGAGTCATTCATTCGTGCTAAATCTCCATAAAATTTCATACGCTGTTTGCGTGCGACTGAAGTGAATCACTTAGTTAATGCATAGGGTTCTTCCGCGCTTTTTCGCATCCATACACCCTGTTGAAACTTGGGCCTGAATAACTTCCTCAGTATCTGTCGTTCAATTTTCGCAATGTCCTTGATGTCAATGGTGAGTGATGATGTTTCAGTTGCGAAGAGTGCCTCAGGGAGTACAACAGTGTGGTATTGTCAGAGTTTGGCTTTTGTGGATATTGATTTCTTACTGTAGAAGCTTCAGATCATTAGGTATGCGCGCATTTTGTTGGCTGCTTTTTCATTGCCTGGAATACTAATAATTTCACCCAAGTACTGTAATTGTTTGACTTGTAAAATGTTGCCATATTTGGTCCCTAGTGATGTTAGGTGTGTGTGAACTTGGAGTCCATGTATTGCGTTTTTTCATAGGAGATGTGGAGACCAGTTTTGATTGCAATCTCGTGAGGCTTCTCGATGGCGTGCCTGGCTTCTTCGGGAGTCCGGGTAATTATTGCCAGATCGTCAGCAAAGGCAAGGCATTTAATGTTAATCCGTTTACTTTTCGCTCCAATGTTTATTCCGGGTACTTCTCTCTCCCATGTTTTAATGACCTTATCCAGTACTATGTTAAATCGAAGTGGGGACAATCCATCACCTTGTCTAACTCCTGTTTTTATTTCAAAGGGTGCAGAGATTTCACCCATGAACTTCACCTTAGAGGTTGTATCTGTTAAGGTTTGTTGGATTAACGTGATGGTTTTGTTATCAACACCGTATTCTCAAAGGACATTGAACAGGGTAGCACGGTCTATTCAGTCGTATGCTTTTATTTTAAATCTACAAAAGTTACCACTTTACGGATTGACTGGTGGTGTTGGAGTATCACTTTAAGGTTCCAGATCTGTCCCAAGCACGATCGATGTGGACGGAAGCCCGCCTGGTATTCACCGATCTTATCTTCTGTCTGTTGTTCCAATCTGGTAAGCAGAGCAAGTGAAAGAATTGTGTATGACTCCACATTCCCATATGTTCGCAATAATGACTTGTAATTGGTCGAACATTTGAACCCCCCCCCCTCCCGCCCCAATCTTCAGCATCTAGGCGATTACACCGTCCGCTCCTGGTGCTTTGTTGTTTTCGAGATGTAATATGATGCTCCTTATCTTCTCCTGAGTCGGTGGAAGTGAATCTGGGTTTGGAGTGGGTATGTGAAACTGGAGTTTCTCAGTAGGTGGTTCGCACTTGTGTAACTTTTTGAAGTGTTGTTTCAGAATGTCACAGTTAGTCTGTGTTAGTCTCGGGAGTTCCGTCAGGGCACTGAAAACAAAGAGTGGGTGGCTTGTAGCTGGTCAGCTCTTCGCGAAAGGTTTTGTAGAAATTTCTTATGTTATTCCGTTTGAAGTCGTTATCGATCTCCTCTAATCCTTTATTATATAATGCACGTTTAATTCGCCTGAGTCTTTTGGACGTTTGCTTCTGAGTTTCTGAAAAGATCCGCCAATTCTCAGGTGTTTGATGACTGAGCCAAATCTTCCAGGCTCGCATACGTGTTTCCAGTGCTCTGTCACAATCCGAAGTCCACCATCTATGTTTCCGTTTACGGGGTGGTTGACCAAGTTTCCTAGATGATTCTTGGATTGTCTCAAGAAATGCATCCTATGTTTTTGCATTTGCCCGCAATGACCGTGCAAACTCATGCGCATGTTCTTTCAGATAATCTGGGTCAATGCGTGGGATTGTAGGGTTTTGTTATTTCCTTCGATTGAGTCTGAAACTTACTTTGATTTGTGAGAGGTGGTGGTCTGACTCTACATTACTTTCGCGTATCCTGGCGTTTATAATTTCTGGGGAAAACTTTCTGGTAATTGCTACATGGTCGATCTGGTATTCGCCTAGGTGACTGATTGGCGATTTTCCTGTGGTCATTTTTCGTGGAGGTTTCTTAAAGTGTGTGGACATCAGCTCGAGGTTTGCCATTCCACATCCAGTGATATGCCTGTGTTCCCTTTCTCTGTCTATTTGCGCATTAAAATCTCCAAGGAGGATTTTTACATGATGATAGATCTTAGTAAGTGCCCGTTCGAGTTGTGACCAAAATTTCTCAACCTTGTTTTTGTCAGGTTCACTGTTGACTGGAGCGTGTGCATTAATTAGTGTTGTTACGGAGATATCCGTGGAGCAGAAAGAGATGAAAGAAGGTGCTGGGTTTGAATGGATCTAACTGCGATATCAAAATTTGAATTAAATCTTTAAATAAAGATTATATTTCTTTCAAAAAACAAAACAAATTTTCACTAGGTGAAATAACAATGAAATCTCACGTACAATGTCAATTCAGTTGCAAGGGTGGAAATTCAAGAGCACATGCTCCAAAGTCACAATATTTAGCCTTCCAGAGGCACCCCTCACTATAACAAACTTAGAAAAGAGCTTACATGCTCTCAATTTCTTACAACCTACTCAAGGATCATTACACCGAATTTTAAGATCTTTGGCCTCTATGGGTGCAATTTACAGTTGATTAAAGTTAGTATACAGGGGTATCTAGTACCCAGCCTACTGGGCCTTCGTGGAAAAGGAATAACAGGTTAAATTAATGGCCCGAATACAAAATGAATGAAGGCGTATACTTGCAGTCCTAAATGAAAAAATAAAATCCTAACGGGGCTCTCGGCCCAAAGATACAGGGGCTAATCCCAAGCTACTGAGGTGACTCGAATGAAAGTTACTTTAAGGCATTGCAGAAAAGAAGGAAAACAGTTACAAAATCGTAGTCACCTCGAACCAAGTTGAAGGGGAACTCGAGAGGGTAGCGCACTCTCTATCCCGGAATTACAGTTAAAGATTTTATGAAATTTTTACATTAGCCGAACGAAAATTTACATTTTAGAAAAGGTTGGTTACATAGTTAGAAATTCGGACCTTCCCCTCGGATAAATTTGCGAACACAGCAAGAAAGATAGAATTTACGTGGCCATTACCTGGCTGTTGTTCTGCCTGCCGAAGAATGAGGCGCATCGCCTCCTGTCTTAACACACACACTCAGAAAGACGACGATCAATGAGACAAGGTAGCCAGAAAATCCTCAGCTTATATACCCGAAGGAAAGGTTCGAGAGGATTCTGGACTAATCCGGACACACGCTCTCAATTTTATTGGTAAATTCAAAAGTTACACCCAAAAACCAAGAAGAAGCCCTGTGATAGGCTGAAAAATAAGTACAGAAAATTAGTGAGTGGTCACATCAAAAAACTGCGGAATGAGAGAGAAGTGTTGCATATATAAAAAAATAAATGAAAGTTGATTTAGTTGAGAAAACCTATAAACACAAAATTTATTTCACTAACAAATAGTTCTTACTTGCACCAGAGTGCATGACCAGAGTTTTTGTACTGCCATCTAAGGAGAAAAGTTCAAACTTCTTGAAGTAAACAAACACAAAGCAACTAAATCCAGTCAGTGTAGGCAACTTCACAATAACACAATTACTTAATACTGCAGTAGTGGCATCTTCTGGTTAAAGTTCCAACTTCATGTAGTAGCAGTTTCACGTTTGGTTAGATAGATAGAGTTCTTTAAGGCGCATCTTTCGAATGTGCGGAGTTAAGGTACAAGTGTATAGGTCTTATGGGCGCATTTAACGGTGAGCAAGGAGAGGCGTTTTTGGCATATTGCTTTACGCGCAGTCAGTGATAACAGTTCAGCGGCTTTCCATACATTTTGTCTCTCCGTTCCAGTCACAAGAATATCGTCGTTGCCGGGACAAAACCTCCTATGTGAAATATTTTAGCTTAGAACTTTGGCCGGTAAGGTTCTGTCATCTAAGGGCCAATATTGTGTGACAGTTGTCAAGGCATTCTCGCTTTTCATAATGTATGTGCTGCGGGTCAGTATATCTCCAAAAATATTAACACATAGGAGGTTTCGTCCCGGCAACGACGATATGCTTCATTGAAAGAGTATGCGCATATTGCAGATCTTCGCCCTCACTTTGCATTTCAATTAATTTTGTAAATGCTTCTTTTGAAACAGATTGCCCACTTTTCAGTTGATATCCTTGCGCAGTAATTCAAGTGCATGAGGCACATCGCAAGAAAATCACATATTACGTTCTTTACTCGATGGGTTTTCCAGCGAGGGTTTGTCCAACGAAATACTCAGAGTGTCATACATTTCCTATTTGAAGGTCCCATGTCACATACAACTGCTCTAACTTTAAATGCAGTGGTTTCTACGACTTGAATTACTTCTACTAACAGTTCGCTGGACATCGCTGTATCAAAGTTGTAGTAGCTAGGTTGTATCCACTTTTGAGCTAAACTTCTCATTACAATGACTTGGACATTATCATGGGGCCCTTTAATCATTTCTTCATTTTACCGGGCGAGTTGGTTGTGCGGTTAGGAGCGCGTGGCTGTGAGCTTGCATCCGGGAGATAGTGGATTCGAACCCCACTGTCGGCAGTCCTGAAGATGGTTTTCCGTGGTTTCCCATTTTCACACCAGGCAAATGCTGGGGCTGTATCTTAATTAAGGCCACGGCCGCTTCCTTCCAAATCCTAGGCCTTTCCTGACCCATCGTCGCCATAAGACCTATTTGTGTCGGTGCGACGTAAAGCAAATAGCAAAAAATATATATATATATTGGCTGCAAGGTGACTGCCTTAGCAATGTCCTCAGATGACCAGCTTGAGCTTCTGCCGTTTACTAAAGCTTTCTGTTGACTTTTAGAAAAAGTACCCTCGAAAACTTGAACATTACTTTTTAATTTTATTATCTCTGTATTAGCTACACTAAGACGGTCCTAAAGATCCTTATTTTGCTGTTTTAAGTCACAGTTTCCTAGTCTAACTCCAATTCTGCAGTCACTTCAACAATTTTCTCATCACAGAAATATTGAGTTTTACTTTTGTTATCTAATTCCTTCCTGAAGATAGCATTATTAACATTTTCTGCTTCAATTGGTGCCTGCAGTCGTAAAATTTGCCGTATCTTCTTACGATGATTTCGCTGTTGTACCCTTTTGTGCCTTTATTTCACGATCTTTACTGGACTGACACGCTAAATCATTACCTACTACTCAGTGGCAAATATAAATGTGGTAGCGGTACTGCGTCACGCCTTAAGTTACGTCTAATTGGAAGGTTTAATAACTCACTCTTCAAGTCCCTTATGTAGTCCGAGTCGTCGAAGTGTACAGAGCATACACGAGCATTCTCAACAGTAAACGAATCAGCCCGTTTATAATCCACTTTAATTTAATGCCACTGTCCTTTGGAAAACGATGACATTTCATGTTTAAGTCCTTCTGGTGTCTGTCGTGGTTAAAGCAACCAGCGACAGCACAACACACCATGGCACAGCAGAGAAAAATCAAACTCTTACACTGTTACGAAGTTAAACACCATCAGTAGACTAATGGAACTCTGCTTGGTTTAGCGAACTTGGGGACCGCATGACGTCAGGAGGCGTGGCCTCCTACTGCGCACCCAACTGATGACCCCTACCGTCTAGTCTAGTAACCGTGGTATTTGAAGTTTCTCAAATACGTCAGCCTCGTGTAGGTAGATTTAATGATAGGGCCTAAGTAGAAAAACTCCTTCGGAACTAAATTTCGGTACCTCGGCGTCTCCGAAAACCTTAAAATAGCAGTTAGCGTGACGTGGAAACAATTATTATTATTATTATTATTATTATTATTATTATTATTATTATTATTATTACTTTAGTATTAATATTATTCGATTCCCGCCTCAACCATCCTCGAAATGGTTTTCCTTGGTTACCCCACTTCTGCTCCAGCGCCGGGATGGTACCTAAAGTAAGGCCACGGCCACTTCCTTCCCTCTTCCTTGTCTAACCTTCCAATCTTCCCATCCTCCCACAAGGCCCTTGTTGAGCATAGCAAGTGAGGCCACCAGTTGTATCCTCCGACCCAAAGGTCCCACGCTCCAGGACACTGCCCTTGACGTGGTAGAGGTGGGATCCCTCGCCGACCCCGAGAGGAAAACCAACCCTGGAGGGTAAGTGGATTAAGAAAGAAAGAAAGAAAGAAAGAAAGAAAGAAAGAAAGAAAGAAAGAAAGAAAGAATGAAAGAAAGAAAGATTATTATTTATTACGTATAGTGGAGAAGTAATGAGAAATTTCGGATATTTAATGTAAGTCCCTAATGAGTCACAGATTTAGATCACTCTCCAGACTGAGCATCACGTTCGCGTGTGCGCGAGTCGTGAATCAGGAAATGCACTTGACCGTACCTCTACGCCTCCTCACTGATGTGGCGCCACTAGAAGAACGTTATGGGCCGACAGTTGTGTGCCTTGGCCGATCGCCTGCGCTGAATGAAGCCTCAAATACTTGGGCAGTAACTTGTGTGCAGAGAGTAGGCGGATACCATTCTTCTGCTGGGTATGCCTGTCTTTACTTTGCGTGAGTAAACTGGGAAGGATCATCAACCTTAAGCCTAATCCTGGGCAGAATTACCAACTTTAGAACTAAATCCTGGAAAAAGTACAGATACCTATCCGAAAATGTGAATAAGAATCACATGAATGTTTATCACTACTGTGCAATACAATTATTTTCTTTGTATTCTTCTCTTCAACCGCCCGCGAACAGCAGCTGGTTAGAAAACCACCTCCTGTACATCGAATTCGAGCACAGTGCTGTCGAATGTTTAAGGGCGAGAAATCCGTGTCAGACATTCCACACCGATACACCTTTAAACGGATAGCTTTTGAAGGACAGTTAAATAAATAACATTCTTAGTCTTAATCTTGGATGATCCAATTTGTCCTATTCTGCAAAGACGAGACCTGTTATCATACAGATAGCATGGGTTGTCAAGACGTTCAAATGCGACTTCCTCTTTTTGACCACAAGCAAATGTCCAGATAGGGGGAACAAAAAGACTACTCTCATCGAATACATTGGCATATGAAGAAAGAAATAAAGACATCGAAGATGCCTGTGCGATGGATGCACATTTTACCGTCCATGATTATAAATTATTCTACCGAATGCCTGTGAAATGCTTCCACGATACGTCAATGGATGTTATTCCGGTATTCGGAGATCACGAGAGTAACCACGATGCCCAAGAGAGACGTACAGTGTCAACTTAAAAGATACTCGAACCCCTGTACTTGATGTACACTCATGCACATAAATGGTGTACCGATGTAAACAAAGCATGGCGCCCCCCCTACCTTGAGTTTATTTCTCTATGCCAATGTGTAAAGAAAAATCAACCGTACTATACCGCACTGCAGTGTATGTTTGTATGAACATATTTACCCGCTCTTAGAGCATGATGTATTTAAGGTTCATTTTCCTTTACAGACGAGCATAGGAAAATGAACAAAATGAAAATCGTTTGGATGGACTGCATATCAATATGTGGCTGGAAGGCGTAGCCAGTCTTAAGGGAAATGATAGATAGGAAGAGTATTGTCACATTCACGGGGTTGGCATAGGAGCGACGATATATCATCATAATTGACAAACTCGGATATAAAAATACGATAAATTATATTAAGAGAAAATTACAAGGTGTACAACTTTGCTTCCGCCATTTTGTCTCCAACATTGGAGGCTTTAATGAAACAGATTACTTATACATGCATCATTCAAAGTGGTGTCCATCGCTGGCCACGACTTTTTCCCATCTTTCGGGCAGTGTTCGAATCCCGTGTCGAAAAAAAATGTTCATCTTTTGAAGCGATCCACGAATCGAACCCATTTGTGTCTTCTTCATGAGATCGGAAGTGTCGGCCAACCAGGTCATGCGCCATTGATCGAAACAGGTGATAATCAGAGGGAGCAATGTCTGGTGAATACGGCGGGTGGGGTAGGACGTCCCATTTTAACATTCCCAGGTATGTTTTGACCTCTTTTGCAACGTGGGGTCGAGCGTTGTCTTGTTGCAAAATCACATTATCGTGCCTCTCGCTGTATTGCGGCCGTTTGTCTTTCAATACTCTGCTCAAACGCATTAATTGCGTTCGATAACGAGCACCTGTGATTGTTTCACCGGGTTTTAACACCTCATAGTACACGACGCCCAGCTGGTCCCACCAAATGCAGAGCATGATCTCGGAGCCGTGAATATTCGGTTTTGCTTTCGACGTTGAAGCATGGCAGGGATATCCCCATGATTTTTTGCGTTTAGGGTTATCGTAATGAACCCATTTTCGTCCCCGTTCAACGTCTCTTGGTTTCAACTCATACGGGACCCAAGTTCCTTCTTTCTGAATCATGCCCATTGTCTTGAGACGTTTTGAAATGGCTTGCTGTGTCACTCCCACTAATAGTGCCAATTCTTCTTGAGTTTGACGCGAGTCTTCACTCAGCAATGTCTCCAATTCTGCAACTTAGAAAACTTTCTCTCTTCCACCACTATACCGGTCTTCGACGTTAAAATCACCGTTCTTGAAGCGTTGAAACCACTCACGACACGTTCTTCCACTAATAGCGTCCTCACCATACTTACGTGAGAGCATTGGATGAGACTCAGCCGCTGTTTTCTTCATATTGAAACAAAACAGTAAAACCTGCCGCAAATGCCGAGAATTTGCCTCGTACACTGCCATGCTCAATCGAGAACAACTTTATGATGCAGACACACATCGACTAAGTTTGAATGGGGTTATGTTGATCGAGGTTCAAGCTAACTGCCTGACGTCTGCGATTTGTTTTGTTCGACAGCTACGTACCGTTGTCGCCATCCATCGGCAAACGGCGGAAGCAAAGTTGTACACCTTCAAAAATGCTAAAATAAGACCTTAATGTATAAATTAATCATCATCATCATCACCTTCTTCTTCCTTATCCAAATCCTGCCGAGTTGGGGCATATGTCCTTCCCCACCTTCCTCTCTCCTTCCACCATTCCAGATTACTTCTACTTGAAGTCCTCTTCGTTGAATCAACTCACCTTGCACTAGGTCTCCCTCTCCCTCTTGTTCTCTAAATTATTTTAAGTAGAATATTATAAGTAATTATTTCTTTACCAAATAATTGAAAATGCATTTACCCCTTGAAAAATAAGAAAATAAAATATAAAGGTATTGTTTTTATCCTAAAATATACAACAAAAATTATATTAATGCAACATCTCAACATAAAAAGTCATTATACTATTTTAATTTTTTTACAGAAATACCTTATAATCGAAAATATGAATCTAACAAATCTATCTAGAAAATACATAATTAAAAGGAAAGGAAAAAAATTTGTTCATTGTTCATAGATTGAACAATTCCAGCATCATGTTCCGGAGCATTTCAGAAGCCTTGTTTCATCGTCGCTGTTCGGGCAAAAGGTCATATCTCACAATGCTCTTCCTATCTATTATTTTCGTTAAGTCCGACTCGTTGGCTGAATGATCAGCGTACTGGCCTTCGGTTCAGAGGGTCCGGGTTCGATTCCCGGCCGGGTCGGGGATTTTAACCTTCATTGGTTAATTCCAATGGCTCGGAGGCTGGGTGTTTGTGCTGTCCCCAACATCCTTGCAACTATCACACCACACATAACACTATCCTCCACCACAATAACACGCAGTTACCTACACATGGCAGATGCCGCCCACCCTCATCGGAGGGTCTGTCTTGCAAGGGCTGCACCCGGCTAGAAATAGCCACACGAAATTATTATTTTCCTTAAGATTGGCCACGCCTCCCAACCACATATGAGTATGCTGTCCATCAGAACAATTTTCGTTGTGTTCATTTTCGTGTGTTAGCGTGTACTGTCAAATGAACCTTAAGTACATTTTATTGTAGGAGTGCGTAATTAAGTCATGCAAACATACATCCGTAAGGCTAGTACACACCAAGCGACAAAGTAGCGGAACACGTGTATCGCCACAAGGATGTCCTGCGACATTTTTTTCCGTGTTTGGGACTGTCGCGATACAAAAGTTGCATGTCGCAGATCTCCCATTCGAAATGGGATACATGGTACAAGTGTTGCGCAACATGATTGAGTCTGGACGTGTCGCGAGACAAAGTCCCGGGACACACCGATGCCAGTATGCAGATAGCCGCCACGTGTTGGTGTTGTGTTTCGTGTTCTGTTGTTTTGCGATGGAAACTACTCTAAAAATCATTGAGGATTTGCACACCCTCCCTTGTCTTTGGGATGTTGTGTCTACCGAGTATAAAAACAGAGACAAAAGGAGGGAAGCAATGGAGTCTCTGGCTGAAAAGTTCACTATATCCTTTCACGAGATGGAGAAAAAGATTCACAACATTAAAAGCACATAAAGCAATTTTTTGCGCCATTTTGCGCCGATTCCTGCGGTGCAACTGGCTCTATAGATGTGGACGCGGGACATTGTATCGCAACAGTCTAGGGACAGTGTCTCGCAACTGTCCCCATACAATGTACCGCGACTTTGTCGCTAGGTGTGCACTAGCCTTTAGAGTGCCATACGGTAAGGTTCATTTTCCTTTACACGTAGGCTAAGCATAGGAAAATGAACACAACGAAAATTTTTCCATATGTGGCTGGAAGACGTGACCTGTCTTAAAGAAAATAAAGGGTAGGAAGACCGTTGGGAGATATGACCTTTTTCCCGAACGGCGACGATATTTCCTATGATCTAGTATTCATTCTTCACCTACTCCTTGCCAAATTTCTACCCATCTCCAAAATGTCTGCAAGACTGCATGGTGTTGCTTGAATTATTTTCCGGGGACCATGTGAGCCTCCCACATGCTAACAATACGGCTTCGATTTACTTGTGATAACACAGGAGCCATTTTACAGTGTTACAGTATAACGCATTCTAGGCCTTCAATACTACATCTTAACTCCCTTCCCCTCCTATTCAGTATTGGAGTGGCCTTCAACACCACCCCTTCAATCCCTACTCCTCCTTTTCAGTACTGGAGTGGCTTTCAACACTCCTTACCCCTCCTTTTCAATACTGGAGTGACCTTCAACACTACTCCTTCACTCCCACCTCCTCCTATTTAGTACTGGAGTGACCTTCAACACTACTCCCTCACTCCCTACCCTTCCTTTTCAGTACTGGAGTGGCTTTAACACTACTCTTTCACTCCCTTCTCTCCTTTTCAGTACTGGAGTGACGCAGTGTTGATTGTTTACGTCAGGACACCATTTCTATGCATGCGTTTACACTCTGTTCAAGAGGTGCCGAGTTTTTTTTTAGATTCTTTCCAAACAAGTTGCTGATGATTATCAGGAACCAAATCTATACAACATTCACGGGGAAACAATACCATTCTTTTCTAATGAACAGTCCATCCTGTGTAATGTCCTTTCCTCCTATAACGTGCCCCATGATATCGAAGTTTAAAAAATGGGCGTTTGAGAAGTTCTGCAAAAGAATGTCCAAAATGACCGAGATTATGGATGTATGTGTGTATGTTCCTGACTTGGCACACGTATGACTTGTATCAGGAAAAGAAAACTGTGGGGATGAAATATAAAAGTAACCGAAAACGACCTACATTAAAGTTGAATCCATAGTTCTCGGGTTCGCTGAGATAAAGTGACACTCTGGTTGCCCTTAATGTCCAAGTTCAGCCCCAATCGCAATGGTGGTTGAGAAGGTGTATAAAAGAATGTCCAAAATGATCGAGCTTTTCGATGTATGGTGTGTATGTTCCAGCATAGCCCTCAACCAGGCTTACTATCTGGAAAAACATACTTTAGGGGTAAGACACCCCAACGAGTGTGGGTGGAGAGGCGTTGCTATTTAAAATTAATCGAAAACGACTACTGTCGTTCTCATAGTTTTCTGAGTCGTTGGGATGAATAGTGACGCTCTGGATGCCGTTTAAAAAGTTCAGCCCCCATCGGCATGGGGGGGATGGTCGAGGTTATGGACGTATAATTTGCTTCATGACACTAGGAATAGTTCGCCTCTGTGGTGTAGTGGTTAGTGTGATTAGCTGCCACCCCCGGAGGTCCGGGTTCGATTCCCGGCTCTGCCACGAAATTTGAAAAGTGGTACGAGGGCTGGAACGGGGTCCACTCAGCCTCGGGAGGTCAACTGAGTAGAGGTGGGTTCGATTCCCATCTCAGCCATCCTGGAAGTGGTTTTCCGTGGTTTCCCACTTCTCCTCCAGGCAAATGCAGGGATGGTACCTAACTTAAGGCCACGGCCGCTTCCTTCCCTCTTCCTTGCCTATCCCTTCCAATCTTCCCATCCCTCCACAAGGCCCCTGTTCAGCATAACAGGTGAGGCCGCCTGGGCGAGGTACTGGTCATTCTCCCAAGTTGTATCCCCGACCAAGAGTCTGAAGCTCCAGGACACTGCCCTTAAGGCGGTAGAGGTGGAATCCCTCGCTGAGTCCGAGGGAAAAGCCGAACTTGGAGGGTAAACAGATGATGATTATGATGATGATGATGATGATACTAGAAATATATCTGACACTTTACTCTTATCACCAAAACAAAAAAAACCAAACCCCATGGTACTACAGCCCTTAAAGGGCCTTGGCCTACCTAGCGACCGCTGCTCAGCCCGAAGGCCTGCAAATTACGAGGTGTCGTGTGGTCAGCACGACGAATCCTCTCGACCGTTATTCTTGTCTTTCTAGACCGGGACCGCTATCTCACCGTCAGACAGCTCCTCAATTCTAATCACGTAGGCTGAGTGGACCTCGAACCAGCCCTCAGGTCCAGGTAAAAAACCCTGACCTGGCCGGGAATTGAACCCGGGACCTCCAGTTAAGAGGCAGGCACGCTACCCCACAACACGGAGCCGGAATTCTTATCACCTAGAGACGAAATTATTTTTCGATAGATGAATGAATGGCAGCTAATCACTAACCACTACAACACAGAGGCGGATATAATAATAATAATAATAATAATAATAATAATAATAATAATAATAATAATAATAATAATAATAATAGACTTATTATGTCTAGTCATATCCAAAATTCATGAGAAAGAGTTTACTGTGACAAAATCTTAAGAAATGAACGAATTTGCTGGTCATCTCTATCACTACGAGCATTCTTTTGATAGTGGTAATGTATTCAACACGTAATCTTTTATGAATGTTAACCTTGTCCGGCTCCATAGCTAAATGGTTAGCGTGCTGGCCTTTGGTCATAGAGGTCCCGGGTTCGATTCTCGGCATTGTCGGGAATTTTAACTTTAATTGGTTAATTTCGCTGACACTGGGGCTGGGTGTGTGTGTGTTGTCTCCATCATCATTTCATCCTCATCACGACGTGCAAGTCGTGTACGGGAGTCAAATCAAAAGACCTGCATCTGGCGAGCCGAACTTGTCCTCGGACACTCCCGGCACTAAAAGCCATACGCCATTTCATTTTTCAATGTGAACCTTGATCAAATTACTTAGGAACTTTGTAAATAACTATCCACTGTAATTCCTGCTTCATTTCCTTCTTCTTCTCTGGTCTATCGTCCGACTCGTTGGCTGAACGGTCAGCGTACTGGCCTTCGGTTCAGAGGGTCCCGGGTTCGATTCCCGGCCGGGTCGGGGATTTTAACCTTAATTGGTTAATTCCAATGGCACGGGGGCTGGGTGTATGTGCTGTCTTCATCATCATTTCATCCTCATCACGACGCGCAGGTCACCTACGGGTGTCGAATAGAAAGACCTGCACCTGGCGAGCCGAACTTGTCTTCGGACACTCCCGGCGCTAAAAGCTATACGCCATTTCATTTCTGGTCTATCAACCAGATAATAATAATTTCATGCGGTTGTTGCTCGCCTGATGCAGCCTTATTTCTTTGCCATCATGGTGATCACGCTGAATGCCGGGCTGAGTGGCTGAGACGGTTGAGGCGCTGACTCCACTTCACTGAGAAACCACCGGCAGAACACAACACGCGAAGGTTCGTCTGGACGCCTTAACACATGCACAACAGAAAATTGGTAAGGATAAAGAAGCAGGTCCTTTCTGATAGTTTCGACACGACGAGCTTTTAACTCCAACTGGCACATATAAACGGCGTTGAGATTTCGTCGGTCTTCGTTCCAGCCGTTCCTTCACTCGAGCAAAGTTTTCTGGTGTTCTAACACTTTTCGGAGAATTATTAGTACTAAGAGAGTTCCTCCCATAAAGGCGGAGACGGGCCTCCTAGACTGTGATTTGCGGAGAAGGTAAGAGGGTTGGCGGCCGTGGCCTATACTAGGCACTGTCACAGCATTCGCCTTAGTGCAGTAGGATGGAAAACTACCGAAAACCATATTCAGACAGGCGACGGTGACGACCAGCCCCTCTCCATCTTCCGAATACGGAGGCCGTAGAGTCACGATGCCCACCCCTTCTCTGCTCGGTTGGCCGATCGGAGTGCAGAGCCGTCGGACCCCAGACCAGCCGTGGCCAGTTGTATGCATACAGAGCCCGTTTCACACCATTTGCCACAAAGTTTGCATTGCAGACTTTGCTGGAGGTTGTGCCAAAAACACTTCCAGTCTTAAACTCTTGCGCAAAAAGTTCCGCACAAGATTTCCGCCAATCGTGTTTCGCATTACATTCGACTATAAACACGCGCTGTTTTATCGTGAGCATCATTTTCTGTTGCATTCAACTGGTGACTAAACACGTCTCCTAAGTTCTCACGACATGACACAACAACCTACTCGGGAGATGCGGGAGGTGCACACGCATAGACATGTGACAGCAACCGATTGCTGCACCGAAATCACGGTTTCCAGCATTTCTTGTGTTGCGCAGTTCTCCTGTTCATCAGCAAGGGACAATTCAGCGCCAGTCTTATAAATATTTTCGGGGTCAGTTTTATTTTGTTTACTGTGTATAACGGAATGTTATTCACCTGTAATCTGACGTCATAATTAGTCTACGAATGGTGTTCTTTTTACACTCCTCGCAAACAACTATTCTTGTGATTATCGCCTGTCATTATTGTGATCTTAAATTTCTCCCCTATTTTGATAATCCTGCCGGGATGGAGTTTATGGAGCGTGTGGCTGATGATTTCTGCTTGAATAGAGGCGCTATCGTGTATTCAGTTCAAGGAGTTACCGCAAAAATTCTTTGGATCACTCGTCACCACTAAGCCAGCCCGGAATGTAGGGCCACCCACGAGGCTTCATATTGCCTGCCAGGGCAATGCCTTCCTTCTGTCATGGTCGACTTAACCTGTTCGCCAATTCTTGCCATTTGTAACATTTTTAAACACAATGGGTGCCATTGCAGATTACGTGTCGGATACATTACCACTATCAAAAGAATGCTTGCAGTTTTAGAGATGACCAGCGAACTCCTTCATTTCGAAAGATTTTGTCACACTAAACTCTTTCTCATGAATTTATTAAGAAACACTGCAGGGAAAACAGCTTCAACAGTGCGCCGAAATTCAGAGTTCCTGAGACATCTGATGTTAGTAAATTTGGATATGACTAGACAATAATAATAATAATAATAATAATAATAATAATAATAATAATAATAATAATAATAATAATAATAATAATAATAATAATAATAATAATAATAATAATAATAATAATAATAATGTCCGGCTCCATGGCTAAATGGTTAGCGTGCTGGCCTTTGGTCACGAGGGTCCCAGGTTCGATTCCCGGCAGGGTCGTGAATTTTAACCTTAATTGGTTAATTTCGCTGGCACTGGGGCTGGGTGTATGTGTCGTCTTCATCATCATTTCATCCTCATCACGACGCGCAGGTCGCCTACGGGAGTCAAATCAAAAGACCTGCACCTGGCGAGCCGAACTTGTCCTCGGACACTCCCGGCACTAAAAGCCATACGCCATTTCATTTCATTTCATTTCATTTCATAATAATAATAATAATAATAATAATAATAATAATAATAATAATAATAATAATAATAACCAGACCGGAGTAAAAAAAATGGAGGTAGCCTTCCAAACCTCCCGGAACATGTATACAAAAGAGTTACAACACTGTCGTCAAGCCGGTATACCCTATGGGTCAGAATGCCTTACCTTCTCTCAGAAATGTGCGCTTACTTAGAGCAAAAAGAGAAAGCTCTTCACAACACAGGCCTTCTTGGCCCAGGCTACGAAAATGGGATCTACAGGAGAAAATCCAGATGAGAAATCTGCTCGAAGATAGGGAGGATCACAGGGCTCGCTTCTACAGTCAGTTACGACGGATGGGCGACTCTCGATGGACAAAACGCATTTTTAACAATTCTGACTCAAAACGAAAAACAATTCCCTGATACGCTAAAGTCAAGGAAGACCTCGAAGAAATGAGTCTAGGCCCAGATGACGCGCACAATCGAGATCTTTTCCGAACAAATATCGTGACTGTTGGAATGAGAAATGGACAGCTGGTGCAAAGTGGTCTGGGTGAACACCGTGCTCGACCTCTTGGATCAATCGGAAATTGTATAAACGCCAGAATGTATAATGAAACTTACCGTGACCCCTACTTGGCCGATTAGCGAATAAATAAATAAATAAATAAATAAATAAATAAATAAATAAATAAATAAATAAATAAATAAATAAATAAATAAATAAAATAAAACCATTTTGTACTCTTCTTCAGTGCTATACATTCTGTCTATAATCCAACAATGATAGCTATCAAGGGCCAAATTAAATTTAAGAAATCCATCAGGGTGCCAGATCAAGCATTAAGTTTTCTTTTATCCATGGGGAAACAAAAAATACAAGTTACATAGGTATATATCATTGAATAGACAAAAGTGAGATGCCTGTAAATTTGTCATTACTCACCATAAAATAGAAACAGAATAGTTATCTTTCTGTTAGAATAAGCACAAATGTCTAGCGAAACACAGCTTTAGGGTTCTTCAATAGTTACCGAGTCTATCTCCATGGTTAAGTGGTTAGCGTGCTGGCCTTTGGCCACAGGGGTCCCGGGTTCGATTCCCGGCAGGGTCGGGAACTTAAACCATAACTGGTTAATTCCCCTAGCACGGGGACTGGGTGAATGTGTCGTCTACATCATCATTTCATCCTCATCACGACGCACAGGTCGCCTACGGGCTTCAAATCAAAAGACCTGCACCTGGCGAGCCGAAGTCCTCGGACACATCCGGCACTAAAAGCCATACGCCATTTCATTTTCAATAGTTACCGAAATCCAGAAGGATGTAGAAACATACACTGTTTAATAAGAATATAGTCGTTTCTTAATATGGGAAACTAATGATTCAAAATTCCCCTCTAGTATGAGGTACCCACTCGAGGAAAATGTGATAACAAGCAATCTGAAAATCTGTTTCCGTTCATAGATTTTACTTGCTTCATAAAACAATTCGAATATATAGGTGCTTGCAAAATATCCAACAAATAGAGGATGTATAGGCTACAGTCTGCTACAAAGTACTGTAAATCGGTGAAGCGTTCTAATAAAAGCTAAATACTTGCGCCGATACAGTGAATAAAGTATGGTTTCGAAAAGTAAACCTCAGACTCCTAGAGGCCGTAATGTATCACATCGCAGATCGCATTCTGCCCGCGGGCTGCCAGTTTACTATGTGGGAGACAATGGAATTATTTAACGTGCCGGATCCCAATGACATGTAGTTGTTACATTTAAAAGCCCTCAATTAATCAACATACATGAATGTTAGCAACCTTACCAAGCGAGTTGGCTACGCGGTTCAGGTAACGTTGCTGTGACCTTGCATTCGGGAGATAGTGGGTTCAAACAGCACTGTCGACAGTCCGGAATAAGGCTTTCCACGGTTTTTCATATCACACCAGATAATTTGGATACAATTATAGATGACTTTTAAAAATTACGTAATACAGTAATATCGTATGTCATAAACCGTAATGTCCGACTCGTTGGCTGAACGGTCAGCGTACTGGCCTTCGGTTCAGAGGGTCCCGGGTTCGATTCCCGGCCGGGTCGGGGATTTTAACCTTAATTGGTTAATTCCAATGGCACGGGGGCTGGGTGTATGCGTTGTCTTCATGATCATTTCATCCTCATCACGACGCGCAGGTCGTCTACGGGACGTCACATAGAAAGACCTGCACCTGGCGAGCCGAACCCGTCCTGGGATATCCCGGCACTAGAAGCCATTCGACATTTTATTTTTCAACCGTAATGTATGGAATACTTGTATAATGTCACATGTGATGTTGTTTGCGAAGCCCACAGTTGCTTCTTTCACATTTCCAGCCCTGTCCTACCCCATCGACGTCATAAGACCTGTGAGTCAGAGCGACGTAGAAACGATAATAAGGTCATCAAAGAATGGGAAAAAGAACTCGCAGGAAAAGACATTAAAGACCAAATAAGGATAGGATACAAAAAAGAGAACATCACTATCAACTGCTTAGCATTTGCTGACGATCTTGCACTGTTATCAGAAAATATTCAGTCAGCGATAATACAAGTTAACACTTTAAAAGAGGTAGCAATGAAAAACGGCCTGCAGATATATCATTTGAAAATACACATTTCATGACCAATGTTAAAGAAGCCCTGAGATACATAGTAACAACAAACAATGATAAGGTAAATAAAGTTGTTAAATTCAAATACCTTGGTGAGATAATACAACCTAATGGGCTTGATAAAGAAAGAAACCGCGAGAGAACCAGAAAAATGGAGTTTGCAGTCCGCCTTACAAAAAACATATACAACAAGAAAGCGATCTCTATTAGGACAAAACTACACCGCTATCAGGCAGTAATTCAACCAGAGTGCTTCTATGCTTCAGAATGCCTGGGATTAACAACCAGGAAAGACATTGAAGAAATTGAGAAGAAAGAAAGAAAGATTTGAAGAAAAATTCTCGGTCCAAAGAAATGTACTAACACATATCGATTACGCAGTAACAAAGAAATATATAAAACACGCAGATGCCATTCGCAAGCGAAGAGAAATTTTTTGGACATATTTCAAGAATGCCTGACGACAGACTTGCTAAGAAAATATTTAACCACTTCAATAAGCCCAATAGAAAAGGCAGCTCTTATGAAAAATGGTTTGTTAACACGAAGAAGGATTTGTAAGAAATGAACATCACACATCAAGACATCCACAATAGAACCACTTTCAGAAAAAAGTTACACACATTTAAGGGTTTTTTAGAGCCAGAAACAGCGACCAAGAAGAAGCAACAATGGACGGCTGAAAGGAAAGAAGCAGCAAGCAGGAGGATGAAGGAGTACTGGCGCCAAAGAAAACTTAAATCACGAGGAGTATTTGCGTGGTCCACAGCTGGCCAAAATCGATGAAAGAAGAAAATTTACCAAAGCTATAGATAATTCCATGTTAAGAAAACAGTATTGCTCTTATGGACCTACAGTAAGTGAACACAACCACTCTTGGACACCAATAATTTTTCGTGAAAATCTGCTTACCCACCAGGGTTGGTTTTTCTCTCGGACTCAGCGAGGGATCCCATATTCTACCGCCTCAAGGGCAGTGTCCTGGAGCGTGAAACTTTGGGTCGGGCGATACAACTGGGGAGAATGACCAGAACCTCACCCAGGAGGCCTCACCTGCTATGCTGAACAGGAGCCTTGTGGGGGATGGGAAGATTGGAAGGGATAGACAAGGAAGAGGGACGGAAGCGGCCGTGGCCTTAAGTTAGGTACCATTCCGGCATTTGCCTGGAGGAGAAGTGCGAAACCACGGAAAACCACTTCCAGGATGGCTGAGGTGGGAATCGAACCCACCTCTACTCATTTGACCTCCCGAGGCTGAGTGGACCCCGTTCCAGCCCTCGTACCACTTTTTCAAATTTCGTGGCAGAGCCGGGAGTTGAACCCGGACCTCCGGGGGTGGCAGCTATTCACACTAACCACCACACCACAGAGGCGGACAAGGAATATTGTAATGTACTTTATAATGTATTATGAAAGAAAAACGAGGTGTTTTTGTGTCCGTGGGTTGTTTAAATAACTGCTTAACATTCTCTATTTCATAAATACATTCGCAGGGAGGAAGCACAGTTATGGTAGGAACGCTTTGTTGCCTCCCTTCCTTTTCCTTCTGAGTTGCTCTGGTACATGTAACGCGTTACCAGTTACGCTGTAAACGCTTGTCACTGTTGAAGAGAAGTAATCTGTTTGTGTGTGGTTTTTTTTTTCTAAAATTCTCGTAGATGTTACTGAAGATTTTGATGCTGTGGTGTGAAGCGATACATTACGTCTTGACTTGTACTGATACAGAAATTCGTTCTTTTCCTGGTTTTGTTATTTAGCTGTTGTTTCTTAAGCGCATTTTATTTTTAGCCCTTATTTATCACTGTTTTCTGAGGCGCATTTCATTTTACCATTCTTTTCGTAGGGCGATGCGACGGCGCAGTAGTACCCGGTGTTGCCTGGGCAAATTTATTGGATTCACCGAGTCTATAAAAATTTTCTGTTGCCTATTTCTGTACCCTAGTATTTTTAATTTGGAGCTTAGTTTCTTCCCCCTTTTATTGTGAACTTAAATACAGATTTCATAAATTTATGCAGCACCATTTTCCCATTATGCCCTGGAAACCTAAATGAGCTTCCTCTAAACGATTTACATTTTTTTTTTTTTTTTTGCTAGTTGCTTTACGTCGCACCGACACAGATAGGTCTTATGGCGACGATGGGGCGGGAAGGGGCTAGGAGTTGGAAGGAAGCGGCCGTGGCCTTAATTAAGGTACAGCCCCAGAATTTGCCTGTTGTGAAAATGGGAAACCACGGAAAACCATTTTCAGGGCTGCCGACAGTGGGGTTCGAACCTACTATCTCCCGAATACTGGATACTGACCGCACTTAAGCGACTGCAGCTATCAAGCTCGGTCTAAACGATTTGTTCCCCTGAGTTCATAAAGAAAATTTGCAGCTTAGTTTCTTGCTCCTCTCATCTTCAACTTAATTACCGTCCGACTCGTTGGCTGAATGGTCAGCGTACTGGCGTTCTGTTCAGAGAGTCCCGGGTTCGATAGCGACCAGGTCGGGGATTTTAACCTTCATTGGTTAATTCTAATGGCTCGGGGCCTGGGTGTTTGTGCTGTCCCCAACATCCCTGCAACTCACGCATAACACTATCCTCCACGACAATAATACACAGTTACCTACACATGGCTGATGCCACCCACCCTCATCGGAGGGTCTGCCTTACGAGGGATGCACCTGGCTAGAAATAGCCACATTAAATTAATTAACTTAATTACCAAGTTCCACGAATATACCTGCCGCCGTTTTCCCGTGATGATGTTAAGCAGAGCCGTTCGATATGGTAACCCTGTTGTCATAAGAACAATACTGTTTTCTTAACATGTAATGACCTATAGACTAGCAGTCGACAGACTAACTGGCTGCACCAATGAGATCGTTGTTTTCATATAATATCTGTAAGTTGAGGAGTTGGGAATGTAATTAGCTCAGTGGTTTAGTTACTGGCTTACGACTCGAGAGGATGAGGTTGAGAGTTTTATTTAAAAAAAATCACGCGGTGTCAGAAAGGGCATCCGGTCTTAAACCATCAGCCAAAACCAAAAAGGGGCTGGGTGGCTTCAGCGACACTGGAAATAATTTGAATAAGCTGAGTAAAGTAATCTGTAGGATCAGAAATTCAGAAATCCACTTTTATCAGCCGTGCTAGCCGAATGGTGCTGTGACTAGCATCTCAGGTATGTGACCGTAGTTCGAAACCAGTCCAATGAGAATGGTATTTTAAAAACAAATATTCATGGTCCTGTGGATCGTATTCCACGTAAAAGTGGATGGCCAATGGTAACAGTTGCGCAGGCTACAACCTTTCTTTTTTCCTTCCTTTCTTTCTTTCTTTCTTTCTTTCTTTCTTTCTTTCTTTCTTTCTTTCCCTGACCAGCTTTGGAGAATGAGAATTTTTTTTTTTTTTTTGGAAAATTGTCAGTTTTGTGTTCAAGCACGACCTGCACTATGCCTTATATTTATATGCAAAGTAACTTCAAAATACGTCAGATAGACGTGCTGAGATCTCTTTTTTTAAATTACTAGTTGCTTTATGTCGCACCGACACAGATAGGTCTTATGGCGACGATGGAATAGGAACGGGCTAGGAGTGGGAAGGAAGTGGCCGTGGCCTTAATTAAGGTACAGCATTTGCTTGGTGTGAGAATGGGAAACCACGGAAAACCATCTTGAGGGCTACCGGTACCGACAGTGGGATTCGAATGCTCTAGCTCCCGAATGCAAGCTGTGATAGCTATACGAGTCAAAAGAACCATAGATGAATTATGCTTAACTTGGTCCATAACAGTCCATAAGGAAATAAATAATAATAATAATAATAATAATAATAATAATAATAATAATAATAATAATAATAATAATAATAATAGAGTTATAAGTTCTTTGATGTTATCGATGTAGTTGCCGTGAAGAAGGCTTATGTAATTGCCAATTATTGTTCCGTCCCCTTCCTGCAGGCTGCCAGTGCATTTGCAGTGTTTGTATAAGAGATCTAATGCTAACCATGGACTCATCACCTAAGCCCTTGGTGAAAGCTACCCTCCGCTCCCCCTCCCCCATCGGTCTAGCAACAATAACCACAGCCCACAATGGCAAACAAAGCCTGTGGAGGGTGCAGACTAGTATTTGGCTTGACGCCTGTGAAATTGCCCACACAATAGATTCAATATAGCAGTAAACTTAAAGCTAGGATAATAGAGTATCTATAGTGAACAGTTAAAGAGGCCACCCGGAAAAAAAGAAAGATATTTTAACAGGCCACGTGTTTTGTTTGCTTTGGCTCAACATGTAACATGAGTGACTGAATCCAATTTTTTTCATTTCTCACAAACGAACGTTTGATTGATACTCGAAGTTATTTTGTTATCAAAAGCGGGAGGCACTGTGAATTATTTCTGTAGGTTTTTCTTTGCAAAACCAAATAAATTACAAATTTTGATGTCCGGCTCCATGGCTAAATGCTTAGAGTGCAGGCCTTTGGTCCTAGGGGTCCGGGGTTCGATTCCAAGTAGGGTCGGGAATTTTAACCGTAATTCTGCGGGCTCGGGGGCTGGGTGTATGTGTCGTCTTCATCATCATTTCATACTCATCATGACGCGCGGATCGCCTACGGGCGTCAAATGGAAAGACCTGCATCTGGCGAGCCGAACTTGTCCTGGGACACTCCCGGCACTAAAAGCCATACGCCACTTCATTTATAAATCTTGATTCGAATTTAAAACATTAGATTACTTTTCCAATGGCCTTCATGTTTTGCGAAGTGATTTCTAACATATAGGTACTGTTATCCTTTTAGAAACATTATTCATTTCTCCAAGATCTCTTTTTTTTACAAACTGCTTTACGTCGCACTGACACAGATACGTCTTATGACGACGATGGGATGGGAAAGGGCTAGGAGTGGGAAGGAAGCGGCCTTGGCCTTAAGTATTATTATTTTTTTGCTAATTGCTTTACGTCGCACCGACAAAAATAGGTCTTATGGCGACGATGGGACAGGAAAGGGCTAGGAGTGGAAAGGAAGCGGCCGTGGCATTAATTAAGGTACAGCCCCAGCATTTGGTGTGAAAATGGGAAACCACGGAAAACCATCTTCAGGGCTGCCGACAGTGGGGTTCGAACCTACTATCTCCAGAATACTGGCCTTAATTAAGGTACAGCCCCAGCATTTGCCTGGTGTGAAAATGGGAAATCACGGAAAACCATCTTCAGAGCTGCCGACAGTGGGGTTCGAACCTACTATCTCCGGAATACTGGCCTTAATTAAGGTTCAGTCCCAGCACTTGCCTGGTGTGAAAATGGGAGACCACGGAAAACTATCTTCAGAGCTGCCGACGTTGGGGTTCGAACCCTCTATCTCCCGAATGCAAGCTCACAGCAGCGTGCCTCTAATCGCTCGGCCAGCTCGCAAGGTTAGGTTCCTAACATTTACAGTATGTACAGTAAAACCTGCCTTTAGTGGAACCTTTATGAACAGGACAACTGTCTATGTCGCAGAGTTATCCCGGTCCCGCCGGTTATGGTTTAATATTCGTGTAAATTTAGCGGACCCTGTTTGACGCACAAACGAAAGGCAATTTGCGACTAAAACGGAAGAAGTATGTAAATTTCTTTCCTAACCCTCTTCAATACATGTGTATTCCAAATGGATCTGATTGCTACAACAAACTCTCGAATAGTGTAATTATGGTCATGACCATTGATCTAGGAGATAACACAGAGGCGGCGCAGCGTTAGGAAACATCCAAGAGTTCGCCACCCCTCAACGCCTAGAGAAGGAACAGAAATTGATGGCGATGAACACGAGAACGAAGACGATGAAAAAGATGGTTTATGTAACGTGAAGTCCTACCGACATGCCCTATTACCCGTAAAGGATATTCAATCTATTTCACTAACGAAAAATTGCTCGACATTGTTTACCGTGCCCGTATTTTAATTGAGAACCGTGCTACGAGGGATAGTTGTGTCCTGCACACAATTCTGGGTTACAAGAAAAAGTAAATGACAGTAGTCTACTGTACAGTATTACAATTCGATGGCTTTCTTTTAAAACCTCGTATGTCCAAATGTTCTTCCTACCCATTATATTCCTTAAGACTGGTCACGCCTCCCGGTTATATATTTGTATGTAGTCCATCAGAATAATTTTCGCTGTGTTCATTTTCCTTTGCTAATGTCTAAAGGAAAATGGACCTTCCCGTACCGCATTGTAGGGATGTTGTTTGCACGGCGAATTTACACACCCCTACAGTATAATGTATATAAGGTTCATTTTCGTTTATACGTTAGCAAAGAAAAAGGAAAATTAAAACGTTTGAAATAAGCATTGGGACTTGCCTTCGATTCATAGGGACACGGGTTCGATTTCAGCCTATGTCGACGATTTTAGCTATTCTTCTAGTTAGGGACTGGGCGTTTATGACCTTTCTAATACACATCTTTATTTATATACAACACACCTTACTACCGACCACCACAGAAACACGCTATAGTGAATACACGGCGTCAATAAAAGCATCCGGCTGTAAAACTGAGCTTGATACACATTAGTACCGACGCCAGATAACACTGATCTGCAAAAATTTTGCTACACAGAAACTGTTCATATTTTTCAGTCCTCCCCTATGTGTAGTTACAATACCCATACGCTGTTTCGTTTCATCACGTCCAATTATAAAAATTCTGGAGTTCATGAAAATGTCTAAATACTGAAATTAATATATCGATGGCTTTCTTTTAAAACCTCGTGTGTCCAAATGTTCTTTCTACCCATTATATTCCTTAGGACTGGTCACGCCTCCCGGACATATATTTATATGCAGTCCATCAGAATAATTTTCGCTGTGTTCATTTTCCTTTGCCGATGTCTAAAGGAAAATGGACCTTACCGTACCGTATTGTAGGGATGTTGTTTGCATGGCGAATTTACACATTCCTACAGTATAATGTATTTAAGGTTCATTTTCCTTTACAAATTGGCAGAGGAAAATGACCATAACGAAAATTATTCTTTTTGACTGCATATAAATATGCGACTGGGAGGCGTGACCAGTCTTAAGGAATATAATGGACAGGAAGAGTATTTGGACTTACGAGGTTTTTAAAGAAAGCCATCGATTTATAGCCTATGCAGTCCATCAGAATAATATTTCGCTTTGTGCATTTTCCATCGATATATCTTTACATCAATTATACTATTATTATTGTGTTAAATCTGGTAATTTAGACATAATGGAATCACTAATATCTTATAAAACAACTGAAATTAAAAATTATGAACAAAGTATCCTATAATGGTTTTGTCTTGCTTAATATTGCAAGGACACTTGAAGAAGCAAACTCAGTTCATTTCTACATTTGTTTGAATGACATTCTTTGAAAGATTTCATTAATATATTAAAACGATTGAAATAAGATGCCTGGGCAAGCGGAATGAAGCAATGTTAGCAGATTATACCTGGTGCTTAAAGAGGAATACATCTCAAAGTCACAGCAGGGCATCAAAACCGTGCAACGTTTCTACCGACAAATTGAACATCTGAATGGCTATAAGTACCTACTTTTTATTAATAATGAAACAATGTTTTATAGGTAATTTTATAAGTTACACTAGAATTTTAAATTGCCATGTTAAAACACGTTTAATATAGATAATTTGACATTATTAAAATTCTTGTTCAAATTTTGATGTTTTCCGTTCTTATTTCTAAAAACTACGTAAAATGGGCCACGATATAGAAATGTATGAATACAGGCTTGGATTCTACATCCCTCAATACCTAAGCAGCCATTTCAGATATATTGTCTTATAAAATTAGGCCTATATGTAATTTTTAATGTTGAACTTTGCAAATTTTAATGTTTTTTCGATTTTCTTTTCAAAATCACCAAAGGAACCTGACGTGATACAGAAAATATGAATACAGGTATGGATTCAGGGCCGTTTGAGGAGAAGAATAAGACCAAGGTAGGAGAATGAAGTTAAGCAAGACGTAAAATAGTACCGTATAGGTGTTAGTGGAACACAGCGATGATTGGACTAGAACTGATGCGAGTCCAAGGCTTTATACGGATTGTTTAAGTAGCGTACCGGTACTATACACGATCCATATGTTATATCATAGGAGCTGGGCCTATTTTATAGGCTTGACCTGTACCTAAACAGTATTCTTTGACGTGGTAAGGAGCTTGAAATTCTTTTACGTCCCACTTTGTAGAAAGTCCAGACGAAAGAACTTGTACACCAGTAAGCACAAGATGCGTAGGCTGCGTGTAGGCGGCATAACCCAACCGCAGCAGCGCGCCGGAGATTCCTGTGGTTCGCGTCTGGAGCGGCAGGCGCCGAACTCAGCTTCTTACAGCCGGCCTGTCGTTAAACCCGTAAATATGATCTTTCCCTCGAAGGTATTACCATATTATTATTATTATTATTATTATTATTATTATTATTATTATTATTATTATTATTGTTATTATTATTATTAACTTATTCATAAGTTAGAAGTAACAGACATGAAAGTAGCGAGAATGATTGCTGGTACAAACAGGTGGGAACAATGGCAGGAGGGTACTCGGAATGAGGAGATAAAGGCTAATTTAGGAATGAACTCGATGGATGAAGCTGTACGCATAAACCGGCTTCGGTGGTGGGGTCATGTGAGGCGAATGGAGGAGGATAGGTTACCTAGGAGAATAATGGACTCTGTTATGGAGGGTAAGAGAAGTAGAGGTAGACCAAGATGACGATGGTTGGATTCTGTTTCTAACGATTTAAAGATAAGAGGTATAGAACTAAATGAGGCCACAACACTAGTTGCAAATCGAGGATTGTGGCGACGTTTAGTAAATTCTCAGAGGCTTGCAGACTGAACGCTGAAAGGCATAACAGTCTATAATGATAATGTATGTATGTATGTATGTATGTTATTATTATTATTATTATTATTAATATTATTATTATTATTATTATTATTATTATTATTATTATTAGTGGAATGACCTATTCTTTACAATGTTTTGTAAATGAAAGTTTTTCTTTTGCGTGTACGAATTTGTTAAAAAAGATATTTCTTACGATATCCAGAGAAGCATCGCGAGGAAGCACCCATAATTTCCTTTTCTAGTGGCGTTAGCTATACCCGTAATATTGAAAGAAGCTTTTTGACGGATAGGGCTGCAGGGAGAAGTATTGCACAGTGTTGCCACATTCCTGTATTCCTTTCTCCTTCCCTTCGCTTCCGGCTCACTTGTTCGTTCGTTCAGACCGCTGTGTTCTGTTGTACGTGACTCAAAAGTGAGAGATTTGGCAACACAAGCCAGCCACTAGGCTTATCTTCATGGCAACCGCAGTGGGTCCGCCCTCGTTTCCATGGCAAGCAGGACCTCTATTTCCTTCTCCTCACCCATATAGGCAGTAAGCGGACTTCCCTCGAAGAACTGTCAGAACGCATCTTTCAATATTAGAACTATATTATAATAGCCCGCTTCCCGTCAACGGTCCCGGGCAGAATACAATTCTAAATACCGTAGGAGACCGTTATCTATCGCTCCAAAACATTATTAATTATTTTTGCACTTAGCCGCCTTATTTTGTATCCCCTTATGGTTTGAATTTTAAAAATAAAATTCTTACCTGTCCTTCATGACCTAGGATGAACCTCTCATCTGTTCGGTGGTTCCTGAGATTATTTACTTCTTGATATTATATATATACACCTCGTCTGCAGGATTTGTCCATGAAAGGTGATACTAGTACATGCAATAATATAGCCCTCAGAAGCGATTTTAGAACTTATTTTTATACAAGTGTCATATCAAAAAGTGTTTGGCTCCATGACTAAACTATACGGCATCAACTTTTCGGAGGCCACACGCTATTATTATTTATTATATCAGAAAGTTAAATACTTCAGTAATAATAACCGTTTGTGAAGTCACTCTTAGCTTCATAATCGAGCCTTATGGCAGTGCCAATCTTGCAACTTATCTCTAAGGTGGAATATATTTAAATATTATGTCGAGTGGATTATCCTGAGTACCGGTATGTGTCAATGAAAGTAAAATAAAATCCACAGCCTGTTTTAGTCATTCGACCGGGTCAGGAATGGAATGTATGAAACCCCTATCTAGCAGGGAGGATAGGAATTGTGCCGGCTGCCAAAGCCCGTTGCACTCCTCTGGGGCAATGATTAACGACTGACAGATGAAATGAAATGTAATATTGGAGAGTGTTGCTGGAATGAATGATGGCAGGGAAAACCGAAGTAACCGGAGAAAAACTTGTCCAGTCTCCTCTTTGTCCAGCACAACAATCGGCTTTACATCGTACAGATAGGTCTTATGGTGACGATGGGAGCGGAAAGGCTAGGAGTGGGAAGGAAGCGGCCGTGGCCTTAATTAACTTGCAGCTACAGCATTTACCTGGTGTGAAAGTTGGAAAATACGGAGAACAATCTTCAGGGCTGCCGACAGTGGGGTTCGAATCCATTATCTCGTGAATGCAAGCTCACAGATGCGCGACCCTAAGCGCTCGGCCAACTCACTCGAATGTCCAGCACAAATTTCACATGGAGTGACCGAGATTTGAACCACGGATTCCAGTGGTGAGGGGTTCTCAGGGACTCTACTATGTTTCGATAAAAAAAAATACAATATACAGTTCTTTGCTTTGGTATGCTAATTTTTGTCATATTGCATTGTACTGTCCATCTAGTTGCACACTAATTTACTCCGCTACAAAGCACGATAAATTCTAGAGTAGCAAGCTGATTGTGACTGATCTACTGCTTCAAAGTACGGCTCCATAGCTAAATGGTTAGCGTGCTGGCCTTTGGTCACAGGGGTCTCGGGTTCGATTCCCGGCAGGGTCGGGAATTTTAATCATCATTGTTAATTTCACTGGCACTGGGGCTGGGTGTATGTGTCGTCTTCATCATCATTTCATCCTCATTACGACGCGCAGGTCGCCTACGGGTGTCAAATCGAAAGACCTGCACCTGGCGAGCCGAACCTGTCCTCGGACACTCCCGGCACTAAAAGCCATACGCCATTTCATTTCATTTTTACTGCTTCAAATACCTCCAAGCGAACATTCCACTTTCAATGAACGAGAATTAGTTCTGACAGCTTGCTCATATCACTGGCGAACAAACTCCCTCACCCCTCACATCCCTCACAAGCGATACACTTTCCCTCTTTTTCAATACAACAATTGGAAACATATAATGAATGGACTCCCTCTTTTTAAACTCGTGCTTGTGTTAACAATGCCTTGTAATCCGGACCGCAGATACAGCGCAGGATTCAGACTCGGTAGCGTCAAAGAACAATCTTGTCTGTTCTTTTGCAGTATGCATGAGCAGAGGGTGTGCACACGTGCTGAATGGTCTTCCGAACCAGTTCACTCGCTGTCGAACAAGACAGTGTTTATAACCCTTCCCCATTGTATTTTATGGCATATCCTTGTACTTGATATGAAATAGATGTTACTCAATAGAGAAAACGGGATTCGAATGAAGTACTTTGATGAGGACGACTAACAATAATTAAAAGTCGTAGTGTGAACGATCAAAATCATAGCCTTTTTTGGGGTGGTACACATAGGCTGACCTGACGAATTATTTATCATATTTCCCGGTCGTCCTTTCGTTTTAATACAGATTTTTTAAAAATAAAATCAAGAATAAATTATCATTTACGAAAATATACTGTATCTAAGTACTGGGTACAGATTTCTTTCCTATAAAATGCGGAAGTAACATGTCTAGAAATTGAAGACTGTTGTATGATTGTACAGTTTATTCTTTGTCTTCCAGGAATTTACGGCATGTAATCAGAGAACTGGCCATTGTGAAGAGCATACTGTGAGAGGAAGAAAAGAATGAACTGGCGTTTGGCTTTTAGTGCCGAGAGTGTCCGAGGACAAGTTCGGCTCGGCAGACGTAGGCCTTTTTGATTTGACGTTCGTAGGCGACCTGCGCGTCGTGGTGAGGATGAAATGATGATCAAGGCAACACATACACCCAGCCTTTTGCCAGCGGAATTTAACGGTTATGGTTAAAATTCCCGACCCTGTCGGGAATCGAACCTGGGACCCCTGTATCCAAAGGCCAGCAGGCTACGGTAAGCATTGAACCATGGAGCCGGACTGTGAGAGAAGAACATGTTGAGACACTTAGACCGTTACTTGTCAGTCAACAGATTATTTCCCACCAAAGTTACAAATGAATGATTGTCCAAGATAGAGCAAAATTTAGATCCCTTCCTTCATATTCAAATATTTCGGATAGAAGAGACTAATTGGATGGTGTTTTGCCTCACTTGACAAAGCGCCAAATACAAATTTTTATATAATTACACAAACGTGAAATCCTTCGTATTAAATCATCTTTCCTGTGAAATGTAAAATATTAGGCATAAGTTATATACCAAAATGAAGTTAAAAATATGAATTACCGAGCTCGATAGCTGCAGTCGCTTAAGTGCGGCCAGTATCCAGTATTCGGGAGATAGTAGGTTCGAACCCCACTGTCGGCAGCCCTGAAGATGGTTTTCCGTGGTTTCCCATTTTCACACCAGGCAAATGCTGCGGCTGTACCTTAATTAAGGCCATGGCCGCTTCCTTCCCGCTCCCAGGCCTTCCCTGTCTCATCGTCGCCATAAGACCTATCTGTGTCGGTGCGCGACGTAAAGCAACTAGCAAAAAAATGAAAAATGAATTATCTTGTTAATCTATAAAACTTAGCGATATCTATATAGGCCTATATATAAAATAAAAGTTTTGTCTGTACATTGCTCAGAATTTGATAAGAATGGTATTTCTGTATCGGTCATATCCATAGTAACAAGGAAATGAACTTTTTTACTTTTCCGTAATGTCTGTCTGTCTGTACAGTATGTATGTATGTATGCACATGCATCAGGAGAAAACGGCTGAAGAGAATTTAATTAAAATCTGTATGTAAAGTCGAGGAATGAGCCACTACAATCTAGGCTATACATCATTTTATTCACGCTGAATATAATGGTAATTTAGGGGAAGGCCTAAAATTTAATTCTCAGATATTTATATTATTAGTGGTCCTATCGATAAATAATACAAAACTAAAGTTATATAGAACTAAATATCCCATCATTTATGTCATATATTTTTTACTGTACCAGCTATGATAACACGGATATTCTTGAATTTATACTTTTGTTGCTGAGTCCATATCAACGCCGAGCCACGAGAAAATGGGTTTACAGAATTTAATGAAAGTCGGTATATAGAGACGGGGAATAAGAAACTACAGTCTAAGCTATAAACAATTTTAATAACCCTGGATGAAATTGTAGTTTAGGGGAAGGCGTCTAAAATTTAAATTTTAAATACCTATGTTATTGGTCCTGTCGAAAAGTACTACATAACAGAAGTTACAGAGAATGCAATTTTCAATCATTATTTATTCAGTTTTACAGTACCGGCTATGATAAGAGTGGTATTTTAGAGTCGATGGAAAACTAAATGTGAAGGCCTACAATATCGAAATCGCATATTAACAATAACATTACATTGACCATTGTTTGTTGTGGTATTATTTGTCTTGTATGCAGCCACTCAACTCCGTTAGGTGGGATTACTGTTGCGTACCGATTATAACAGCCTGACTGAATATTGGCGGGAAATAGCTGGGGAGTTAGAAAACTTTCTTCTTTAGCATGCCATTCTTCTGGTTCATACATTTTCTGATACTGCTGTTATGCAACACACTGGTTCATCATAGTATTCCAGCTATTCGATCACTGCTCTGCCGCGCTGTTTTGAATGAGCAGTGTTCACACTTAAGGCAGAGGCTCACTTGGTAGTAGTATGACCCGGTCTAGAATTACAATTTAGGCCTATTCCAAACTACAGCACTCAAAATTTAACCCTAGAAAGAGCTGTTTCTTAAGAAAAGTATCTCCCTCTTCACTTTTATTAAATACTACATTCATTTTATTCCAAATTAGCAGTGAAGAGGGGGTTTTTCCACTGGCTTGGAGGAAAAATTTGCCTCCAAGTCAGATAGATTTTTCCGCCTGCAGTGTAGTGAATTGAGATTTTCCAACTCAGCTGATACTCCTAGGAAACAGAATAGTAAAAGGGCATTTGCCCTGGGACTCTCTCCCCCACCCGAAAAAAGACGGAAAGTGTTCGCGGATCACGGCTGTGTGCGGCTTGGTCATTGCAGCTCTGGAACTTTGGACTGTTAAGGCCACCACACACAGAAAACTAAGCTAAGCTACGCTAAGCAATGCCAAGCTGTGGTGTGCTATGACACGAATAAAACGCTAAGCTAAACTATGCTAGACAGCACTGTCAATTGCTCTCTCTGCACTACTGCTCGGTGGCATGTTTTTTTTTTTTTTTTTTTTTTTTTTTTTGGAAGGGGTTTGACTGACTGAGATTGTGTAGGTGTGGGGGCGGATGGAACAGATGATGAATCAGATATATGTGATAAGGAGTGTAGGTCATCACATTCCGGACTTTCAAAGTCATCTGGGTGGCTACTTCAGTTATCTCTTGACGTCGATATGTTTCCTGCCTGTCAATGTTTGAATGTGTGCTGTAAGGAAAATGAAGCTATTAATATACATCCAAACGTATATTAAGAAATGACACACGGAGATCTGTTTATGGAGAATAAGCATATTAAACTGTCGTAGTTCTTGTGCTTCACACGCAATTATTCATGTTGTTCATTTTATTAGTGAAATATTTATAATGTCTTGCCGGTCCCGTGGTGTAGGGGTAGCGTGTCTGCTTCTTACCCGGAGGCCCCGGGTTCGATTCCCGGCCAGGTCAGGAATTTTTACCTGGACCTGAGGGCTGGTTCGAGGTCCACTCAGCCTACGTGATTAGAATTGAGGAGCTGACAGTGAGATAGCGGCCCCGGTCTAGAAAGCCAAGAATAACGGCCGAGAGGATTACATGCATTTTAAATTATAATATACTCAACATATAAATTCACTTATACTTTCATAATTTTTAATATTTTAAAAATTAGTCATACTGCGTGCGTTAAAATGACAACTCGCCTTCTTGTAGAAATATAAGGCAGAAGGGATTCCATCTGTTTGTGGAATCTCCACTCCTTAACTTTTTCCCTTCCTGTCCACTTTTACTCTCTTTGTGTTTCATCAGTGCGTCCCTAACACAGTCTCAGTCTTTTTCATAAGTTTTACGTTCTTTACCTAAAACAATATAATTATGCTATTATTTTACCTTTCACGTTCTTGATATATTTATGAATATGGCATACAGTTGCAGAACAGGCGCTTCAACTGTATCTGCTAAATTGTAAATAATGTGCGTAAGGCCATGTGAAAAATGTATTCTTTTCAAACAATTAGAACTGTCAAAATTGTGATTATATAGCTAATTTATAAATGGTACCCTACTTACAATCAATTTAGAGTACTGAACTTATTTCCTGCCAACAGTTTTTCTTTCTTATCAAGTCTCTGTAGTAATTTGATGACGTATCATAAAGGCAGGGATATCTTTTCACCTCCTCAATTAGTCGTTCTTCTTTTGGCCCGTTATCCATTGTATTAAAATAACGAAGTACTACCAGAAGAGAGTCACACGACACGACTAAACACACCCGACAGCCCGCCAGACCAACTGCTCAGAAATGAAAAGCGCATGCGCCAGGCCAGCTACAGCCAAGAAAATCGCCTGCCTAGCGATCTGTCTAGCTTAGCTTAGCTTAGCTTGGCATAGTATAGCTTAGCATAGCGGCCTGTGTGTGTAATCGTACTCAAATGCATTGGGAGCGATATTTTTCACAACACCGCGTAGCTTAGCATAGCTTAGCCTAGCTTTCTGTGTGTGGTGGCCTTTAGATTGGCAGCGTAATACTGTTCGTTAAAAGTGAGAAAATGTGTGGTTTTTCATTTGATCGAGTATTTCATATGAAAGCATTGCTTTTAATCCCGCCATTCCTACTGACGTCATTGTAATGACCTATGTTCATTTCAGTTGGGAAAACCACTAAGACAGTTTTTCTGAGGATGTAAAAGGGCAGGTGGAGAGTGAGTGCCTGCCATTATAGTGAAAACTCCCCAACCTGATTGTGACTAATGATAGGCAAGCGGGCCTACCATTACAATGAAAATTCCCTAATCCAGTCTTCATATGAGAAAATACGTTTGATGACTTCCCCGTCGCATTTCTGGGTAATGTTAAGAACTATGCAATTTAATACAATCTTGCTCATAATGTGTACACTGCCTAATCTAGAATTTTGTATACAATGTAGAATTCCGTAGCGAAGCAGGGGTACATAAGCTAGTTCTAAATATATTGCTGTGATATGAGGTATTGTCACTTCATTTGAAGCTTTGGTTCCTTTAGTCTTTTTTTTTCACCACTTAACTAATCAACAACATTTTCTTTTAGTGATTCGATTTGACATTACAAATTTTATTCCTAATTTAACTACAGAATTATATTCTGTCAAATACCACAAATAATATTCGTCTACAGATCTCTTTCACAAATGCCTGCAATTTTACGACTAAATAGAACAAAAGGTTTTAAACATTAAAATTACGCTATATCCGCTTCCGTGGTGTAGTGGTTAGTGTGATTAGCTGCCACCTCCGGAGACCTGGGCTGGATTCCCGGCTCAGCCACGAAATTTGAAAAGTGGCACGAGGGCTGAAACGGGGTCCATTCAGCCTCGGGAGGTCATCTGAGTAGAGGGGAGTTCGATTCACTCCTCAGTCATCCTCGAAGTGGTTTTCAGTGGTTTCCCACTTCTCCTCCAGGTAAATGCCGGGATGGTACCTAAAGTTAAGGCCACTGCCACTTACTTCCCTCTTCTTTTTCTATCCCTTCCAATCTTCCCATCCCCCATCAAGGGCCCTGTTCAGCATAGGAGGTGAGGCCGCCTAGGCAAGGTAGTGGTCCTTCTCCCCTGTTGTATCCCCCGACTCAAAGTATCAGGCTCCAGGACACTGCCCTTGAGGCAGTGGAGGTGGGATCCCTCGCTGAGTTCGAGGAAAAAAGCCGACCCTGGAAGGTAAACGAATTAAGAAAGAAAGAAAGAAAGAAAGAAAGAAAGAAAGAAAGAAAGAATTACACCATAAACTGCTTATATAAAATGTTCCAAAAATATTCTACATAATAACAGCATTCACTATGAAAATGTCTCAGAAATGGTGGTTAGTCACTTGAAGCAAAACTTTAATTTAATGATTGATGAGGTAGCCTTCGGTCAAAATGAATTTCACGCAAATCAATGTTGAGAATAAAAATCTGAACAACAAACCATGCACAGTTTACACCTTAAACTACCAGGTGGAGCTATAATCTCAGAAAACAACAAGTATCCAGTTTTGGTGCTTCGCCAAGTGATGCATAACACTATCCAGTTGTGGGCCTACTGATTTCTTTGGTGAGTTCTGCCTCTTCTCCGAACACAAGCAAGCAGAAAGCTATGGGCGAGCTGAGATAGAGAGGCAGGGGGAAAAAGCGATCGAAGACGATTTTCCCGCTAAAATTAACTGTCACAGTCATATGCGAGATTCGATCCTACCGTGTGGTGTTATTTTTATCTATTGAGTGAATATAATTGTACTGGAATAGGCCTATCTTATAGTGTAGTTGTGCGTTTTGCGTTTCTGGTAAGTGACTTTATAGAACAAGATTGAACAGCGTGAACCATCTTCTGGAGACTGACTTGACTAAACTTTCACTGGAGGATTGGTACAAATTAAAATAGATGGACGGCCAAATACCCCCATTTTGTCTCTAAAGCAGAAGCAGTCTGTTAACGGGAAAGAGTATACTTTAATACCTGGCTAGCGCCGTACATTACACTTACGAATATCCCGCATGCACTAATGATGAACAGGATATCTAACTACTGATTTTCACAGGTGCATTACTGTCTGCACCTCTGCAGGCAGGTTACGTCATGCCGCTCGCTGCACGTTCCTCAGCGCTACCCGTCTAATGTCCTCTTGGTTTTGTAAGCCTCATATTTTTGAACGCACAGTACAGTAGGCAGCACAGTTCTGTCAGCATATCGACGTCGGGCTCCATGGCTAAATGGTTAGCGTGCTGGCCTTTGGTCACAGTGGTCCCGAGTTCGATTCCCGGCAGGGTCAGGAATTTTAACCATAATTGGTTAATTCTGCTGGGACGAGGGCTGGGTGTATGTGTCGTCTTCATCATCATTTCATCTTCATCACGACGCGCAGGTCGCCAACGGGTGTCAAGTCAAGAGACCTGCATCTGGCGAGCCGAACTTGTCCTCGGACACTCCCGGCACTAAAAGCCATATGCCATTTCATTTTTTTCAACATATCGACAATGGCCGGTGTGTTCAGCAGCAACAAATACACAGTATAGCCTTGTGATAAGGAACCATATTCCGGAAACGATCGAGTCAAAAGATAAGCGAAGTTCTACTCATTTAAGTCCGTTTACCTGCACAAGTTTCACAAGTTGTTCCATTTACAACAAATGCAGGCATGGTACCGTCGCACAAAATTCTGTCGTACCCGTTCGAATATCCCCGGTGTCGTTTGAGCAGCCTCGCAGGCAGCGAGAATTCATGTCAAGAGATCCTCGACAGGTGTCTCATACACAGCCCCATGTCGTTGGCTTCCGGCACGTTAAAGAACTACTGCGGGACCAAATTCCTACACCCCGGCGTGTGTTAAGAACGGACGGACGTGAAACAACTTGGATTATTAATAACTTTTGACTCCAACGTTTCCGGACTACGGTTCCTCATCTCAAATAGATCCAATTGCCGTCCTCTATCATACATGAAAATTTGTAACATCATCATGGATACACTCTGTACTGTATGTACTGATGTGTGAAATGATCAGTTTCTTCTGCTCCAGGTCTCGCCTTGGTCTTGACAACGCCTGCTACCCTATCTGGAGGGTAACGCCCGCTTGGGGACGTAAGACATGTCAGCGGGAACGTGTTTGCTGTATTTCTGGCTTCATGCAGACATCCCCTGGGAGCCCTTGGGATAACTCACACCAGCTTGCGTATACCAACAGGTGTTTACGACTTCTAAGTTTAGCCCGACCACAGTTGACTTCTGACACACTCCAGCAGTTTTACATTGAGAGTGAGGCATTGCTATGAAGGATTCTTCTTCTTTTTCTTGATCTTTTTACCCAATTTCATTTGAACCCGTAACTGATGGAAAAAATCCACAGTTCTAGCCCGTCAGAGAAGCAACTCAATGTTGAAAACATCCTAGGGATATGACCTATGAATTTTAGGTAAATAAAATACAATAAAGTATGAGAATGCTTCTTTATTTATTCCTAAAAATTACAATAATTTAACCATTGTTATCCGGTCGATTAGATCAGCAGTTTTCTACCACTACGAGCGCTAATGTGAGGCAATGCAGAGTTTCACTTAAGCCTTTATAACTGCATTCCGCGTGGACATTTTTCAAAATATCGAAAAACACCTGAGGGTATTAAACCAAGGAACACATTACAGAAAAATTATGTAAGGACTTGATTGAAAAAGGATACGAGTAGAGAAATAAGCGATTTTAGGCAGTTTTTCCGGAACTGCATTTAGGCCGGAAGTGATTTTCGAAATGTATTTGTTTAGTTTGATAGAGCTATCCAAGACTCATAATTTGAAACCGTTCCTGGCCGTTTAGCACTTCAACATTCGTCATAATTATGGAAATTGCTTTAATTTTACGTTTTTCGTAGTATGGGGATTCCTGCTTTGCCTGCTAAGAAATACAGTGATGTTTTCAACAATAGAAAGCGTAAGCGAAGTCATCTCCGTTGTTTATAGCTTAGACTGTAGTTTCTTATTCCCCGTCTCTATATACAGATTTTCATATTGATATGGACTTAGCAACAAAAATACAAATTCAAGAATATCTGTGTTAATATAGCTGGTACGGTAAAAATATATGACATAAATGATGGGATATTTAGTTCTATATAACTTTAGTTTTGTATGATTTATCGATAGGACCACTAATAATATAAATATCCGAGAATTAAATTTTAGGCCTTCCCCTAAACTACCATTATATTCAGCGTGAATAAAATTATGTATAGCCTAGATTGTAGTGGCTCATCCCTCGACTTTACATCCAGATTTAAATTAAATTCTCTTCAGCCGTTTTCTCGTGATGCGTGTACAGACAGACAGACAGACAGACAGACAGACAGACAGACAGACAGACAGACAGACAGACAGACAGACAGACAGACAGACAGACAGACAGACAGACAGACAGACAGACAGACATTACGGAAAAGTAAAAAAGTTAATTTTCTTGTTACTGTGGACATGACCGATACAGAAATACCATTCTTATCAAATTCTGAGCAATGTACAGACAAAACTTTGATTTTATATATAGGCCTATATAGATATCGCTAAGTTTGATAGATTAACAAGATAATTCATATTTTTAACTTCATTTTGGTATGTATGCCTAATATTTTACATTTCACAGGAAAGATGAATTAATACTAAGGATTTCGCGTTTGTGGAATTATATCAAAATTTATATTTGGCGCTTTGTCAAGTGCGGCAAAACACCATCCAATCAGTCTCTTCTATCCGAAAATATTTAAATATGGAGGAAGGGATCTACATTTTGCTCTATCTTAGACAATCATTCATTTGTAACTTTGGTGGGAAATAATCTGTTGACTGACAACTAACGGTCTGTCTCAACACGTTCTTCTCTCATAGTCCGGCTCCATGGTTCAATGCTTACCGTAGCCTGCTGGCCTTTGGGTACAGGGGTCCCAGGTTCGATTCCCGACAGATAGGTCTTATGGCGACGATGGAGATGGAGTTCTTTGGAGTTGGAAGGAAGCGGTGTGAAAAGTGGAAACCACGGAAAACCATCTTCAGGGCTGCCGACAGTGGGGCTCGAACCCACTATCTCCCGGATGCAAGCTCACAGCTCAGCGACCCGAACCGCACGGCCAACTCACCTACTTCGTTACATGTAAGAAGGTTAGTAATGCTTACGATCAGGGGCGGCGACAAGAAGGGGTGGGTCAGAGAGGACAAATGCCCAGGGGCCCGGACAAAGAATGTGAATTAAAAATAAAATTTTAAAGTGTAAACAAATTTAAATTCAAATAAGAACACAAACTTTTGTTGTTTAAAAAGTGAAAAAACAACGAAGGTAGAGCATGTGTCAGTGTGCAGCAGAGAGTTATGACGTTGTTGTAGTTGTTGCAAATTTTGTAGTATAGTTTTTTTTGCGCTAAATGTGGAAGAACATCCACTAATTTTGCAACGAAATGGCACAAGGGTTACTCAACAAATGTACCACAACGCTTGCTTCGAATGATACACCAAAAATACACCAACTTCACAGCAAGATTACGCCAATTTGGAACCATTACATCTGTGGGGTATATATGAAGAAAATTGCACAAATTTTGCACTAAAATGACACCGAGGTGAATCCACAAATGTACCCAAATCCTTGGTGTAACTTTGGAGCATTTTTGAAACAAATTTATTTCAACAGTGGTGTTGACAATAAAGGACGTTGAAAGAAAGACTTTGGTGTATTTTTGGCGCGAACTTGGTGCAGAAATTGTCTGATTAATATACTTCATTTCCCGTCTAGTAATGGTGTAAAATGTCACTTCTCTTGCACAAATTTTCTTTCTTTCTTTCTTTCTTTTTCTTCTTCTTCTTCTTCTTCTTCTTCTTCTTCTTCTTCTTCTTCTTCTTCTTCTTCTTCTTCTTCTTCTTAGTGTTTCCCGCTGGGGTAGGGTCCGCCATGCTAATCTTGGCTCGCGATTTGCACGGTCTTGGGCATCGTGTAGTCTTAAGTCCAGAGTTTTCATATCAGCATTCACTGTGCCATGCCAGCGCTGCTTCGGACGTTCACGTGATCGTTGCCCATTAATTTCAAAGGTGTTGTTGAAATTGGTAACTGCTCCAGCTGCAGCACGCAGGACTTGACCATACCACTGGAGACGTTTTTCCAGTGCCTGCTCAGTGATCGGTGCAATGCCCGTTTGCTGGCGGACAGTGTCGTTTTTGACATGATGCAGGAGTGTGATGCCCATCGACCAACGGGGCAGGCTCATTTCCATGGTGTGTAATTGGCGCTCTGTAGCTTTGTCAGTTGATATTCAGCGCCGTATAAAGCAACAGGACGTAGACTACTACCATGCAGTATATTTTGGACTTCAGATGTAGTGGCATCCTTGAGTCGCAGAGTACGCCTGTGACCATGCTGTCTTTATCCTACCTCGTACTTTATCACGTATCCAACAATCAGTCTGTAGGCGAGATCCCAGATACCTGAAGCTTACAGTCTTCGTTAAGGTCTCTCCATCAACTTGGGAATTTAGCCGTTGCTTTGGATGGGTTTCAGGCATTCGGTCTTCTTCTTGTTCAGTCTAAGACCGTATAAATTTATGTGAAAAAAATGTGGTGTAATTATGGTGCAGGTTTGGTGCATTTTGCATTGGTGTTAATTTGGTGCATCCATTGTCGCTTTTGCACCTAATTAGCGCCACAAATACATCACTTTCAGGTAAGGGTTATTCTGCCCGAAGGCAGGTCCGAACCTCCGCAGAGGTGTACCTGAGCCGGAGTTTACGTGTGGTAGGGTGGCCAGTTCTTTTCCGCTCCTCCATTCCCTTACTCCCAACCAACAGCGCGTGGCAACCCATCCAACTCCTGACCACGCCAAATGTTGCTTAACTTCGGAGATCTCACGGGATCCGGTGTTTCAACACGGCTACGGCCGTTGGCTACACCACGTTTGCACCGATAAAAATTTTGCACCAATTTTACATCATTATTACAAACATTTTTTGTGCAAACTCCGCCCCCAGGGGCTGATAATCAGGTAAGCCTTGGTTAAAAAGTAACCTGCAAGTTCGCAGTTCTGGTCTAAATTAAGTGAGGTGGTGGGGGTGGGGGGTGTACCGGGACTTAGGGGCACGGACTCCTGAGTCGCCCAAGTGCCCGAGAATCCTGTCATCGGTCCAGCTTACGATATGAGCGTATAATTAATTACTTTTTATTGTATGGCTAATCCAAGTTCGTAACACCAGCTGCGAAAAGAAGAATGTCCTAAAGAGGAAACACTTCCGAATTCGATTGAGGGACGAGCTCCTCTCGCCATGGATGCACATTCCAACACTATCAAATGATCTGCGCCTCACTATAGGCTTACCGTTGATCTCTGGAATCGAAACCTTTCGCGAGGAAAATGCTGGAACCTTATCTCTCCCGGGGAGTATTATCTGCAACATATGTCCATCAAAAAGAGGATAATGTCAACAAGGTTTTGTACTGTTTGTCGTAATGCACTAAGTGTTCGAAGCAAATGTTGTCATTGTTGTCAAAACTATTAGACAGTAATAATAATAGCGTATGGCCTCCGGAGAGGCCTGGTGCAGGTCTTTTTCTGGTAGACGGCCTATTAGGCGACCTGCATGTCTGTGAAGATTAGGGCCCTACCTAGGATGATTTCTAATGCTGAATACGCCACACACACCCAGCCCCCGAGACAATGGAATTAAGGTTAAAATCTCTGACCCGGCCGGGATTCGAACCCGGGACCCTCTGAACCGAAGGCCAGTACGCTGACCATTCAGACAACGAGTGGGACCTTTTAGACAGTGCCCTGCATCGTTACTTGGTGATAATTAATGTACAATAAATAATGTTGCGAAAATGTCCGTATTTTTGACATGTAAAAATAACGAACGTTTGCGAAATAATATCAGTGCAGAAGGTTTGTGTTCTAGGGTTAAGAGGGACACAAACACCTAATCCTCGAGCAAGAAGAATAAACCATAGCCAGTTAAAATTCTCGACACATCCGGGAATAGAACCCGGCACCCTCTGAACTGAAGGCCAGTATGCTGACCATCCAGCCCAGAAGCTGAACATTTCTAAGTAGAACAGAACCATCAAACATCTACAATTACTAAGCACCACCTAGGGAATTCATGGCACCGAACGAGTTGGCCTTGCGGTTAGGGGCGCAGCTGTGATCTTGTATCCGGGAGATACTGGGTTCGAGCCCAGAAGATGGTTTTCTGTGGTTTCCCATGTTCACACCTTAATTAAGGCTGCGTCCACTTTGTTCCCACTCCTATCCCATCATCGCTATCTGTGTCGGTGCGACGTAAAGCCAACAGAAAAAAAAAAAATGGATTTAAAGACTGACAAACCTGGTAGCCATGCTAAATAGCTCAAGCGGTAGAGTGCTAAACTTCTAAGGTTAAGTTGGTGTGCTCGATGTTGGTTCAGTCAAGCGGGATTTGTATGAATGTTCAGTCCGTCAGCGATGCCGCTGGTGGGATCCTCAACAGCTCTGCCATCAGCTGTCATAGATGGCCTAGGCATCACTGAAGAAGCATACTAGGGAAATGAGGAGTGAGGTAGTTTCCCGTTGCTTTCCTCACCGAGCCAGAAGTTAATATTACATATCAGTCTGCCAAGCCCACTGAAATGCATGCACCAACCGACCCTATGAGCAATATTTTCACACCATTCATAGCAGGGACTGGCTGCAGAAGGAATTGCATTACTAGTATCACTCATACCTCAGTCACTTTCATTTTGTCAAAGCCAAGGATAAAGCTGACACAGATCAATGAAAGTAACAAAATTGCTCTAGCCCATACCAGAAGACACAGTGCACTGTAAACACTAGGTCCTGCCAGCAAAGGCGAAGGTGCTCAAAGACGTCAATCTCGTGACGGTAGATATGTCAATACGTTACAGACTTCCTGCGCGACAGAATTTCCGCAATTTGGTTATTTTAAAAGAAGTGATTCCAGTCGCGCCCCTACGAACAATGAATGAATGTAGGGCTACCGGGTGATTAGATCGATTGTGCGGAAACCGAGGGTGACCACACAGTAGTGGAGTCGAAGTACATCATTCGAATAGCAATGTACAGAGTGCGCACAAAGTCCGTATACTTATTTAGGTACCCATTGTCATCGACTTCAGTTGTTGACAGAAGTTGGTGCTAATATATTGAAAGAATGGCTGATATAAGTGATTATAAGTTTGAGGAACGTTTTCTAGCCGCTGTGTGGATTCATGGGCGTAACATTTGTGTCAAGCCAATTAATAATATGCGGGACGATTTCGCTGCACGGTTTGTGAAAGCAGTGCCGATAAAGAAGACGTTCTTACCGTGGGAAAAGAAGGCTTTGTAACGGGCAGTCTTCGCGACGCGCCGAGAAGTGGATGACTATCCACCACACTTGAACTTTGTGCTGGCGTGGAAACATCTAACGAACGATCCCCGGTTAAATGTATACGGAGACGTGCGTCAGAGTTGGAGATGCCGAAATCAACCATGAGGAAATGCATCAAAGTGGATCTGAAAATGAGGTGTTGGCGTCCATAGAGTGTTTACTTTTGAGGAAAAGAAAATCCAGATATTCTTCAAGAAATCGAGCAAGACCCACTTCACGTCATGATCTGGGCCGGAATGACACAAACGCATCTGTTTGGCCCATATATATTTGATCGTTCTGTTAATTAGAACAGTTACCTCCAGATGATTAATAATTGGCTCATTCCGCAGCTGCAAAATGCGGGAAACTTTGACGTTGTTTGGTTTCAACACGATGGGGCGCCGGCTCACTTCGCAGAGGCTGTCCGGCAACGTCTGAACGCAGTCTTTGGGAATCACTGGATCGGCCGAGGATCGGGCAATGATCCAGCTCCTCTTCTACGGCCAGCAAGGAGCCCTGATCTAACAACACCCGATAACGCACGCTGGGGTTACATCAAGGAACAGGTGAGAGAGCAGCAGTATGTTGGAACTGATGATCTGAAAAATGCGGAGCGCGAAGTTTTCCAGACAGTGGCCCCAAGGATGTTGCTTAATATGAGCATCAGAACATGGCGGCGTATTCATCTGTGCAGAGGCCATGGAAGGACACGGATGTTTTAGATTCGTAAGATGTAAGTAGAAATAAATGAATAATGAGTGTATGTATGTTTGTGCGCAACTTGTATAGTCTGTGAGGTAACATTGCATCAAGGGTGGCATGAGAATTCGAGGAACGACATAGAGAAGCGGCAATCAGTGAAGTAGACAGGAAAATTTGACATACAGAAAACCGGATGGTTCTGTACTCCCTCCAAGGTACACTTCACATGGGATCAAGGAGATTAAATCGAGGATGCGGACGCGATTATTCAATGCAAACCGTCAACGCGCTACGGCTATGGAGCAAATATCTGCATTCGGGAGAAGCATGGGTTCGAACTCCACCGTCGGCTGTCCTGAGCATAGTTTTCTGTGGCTTCCCACTTTTACTTCCAGGAAAATGCTGGGACAGTTCCTATTCACACGCTATAGCCGATTCCTTCCACCTCCTTACTCAAATTCATTCACCATCATACATTTCATATTCATTATCTCCTCAATTGAGGTTGGTGTAAGAAAGGGTATTTCGCCGTAAAACATGCCATATAAATTCATATAATCTCCTCCCTGACCCCGTATCGAGGAACCGGAGTAAGGGGTAAATATTATTATTATTATTATTATTATTATTATTATTATTATTATTATTATTATTATTATTATTATTATTATTATTATTATTATTATTATTATTATTTCTTTTTGACCGATTATGGAACCAGGTTAATTCGAATTAATCTTCATCTGTTTCTGGACTTTAATTCTCGTTCAGTTCTCCTTCATCTTTTCACTCTGCAATCTCCTTTCTTCTGTCCACGGCGCTTGGGGTACGGGATATAACTTTTCCTTGACCTCTTGGTGGCCTTGATCCTCGATTTGTTAGCATCCTTGTTGCTGATTTCCGTTCCTTGTATTTCCATTTCTTCCAGGTTCTTCTTCGTCTCCTCATAGCAGCGCAGCGTAGTTTTCCTGATCTCAAAAAATCTTATTATCGGATTGGTTAGTCTTCCCGGGTTCATTCCGTAGATATCGATGGCTTTCTTTAAAAACCTTGTAAGTCCGAATACTCTTCCTATCCATTATATTCCTTAAGACTGGTCACGCCGCCCAGTCACATATTTATATGCAGTCCAAAAGAATAATTTTCGTTGTGGTCATTTTCCTCTGCCAATTTGTAAAGGAAAATGAACCTTAAATACATTATACTGTAGGAGTGTGTGAATTTGCCATGCAATCAACATCCCTACAATACGGTACGGTAAGGTCCATTTTCCTTTAGACATCAGCAAAGGAAAATGAACACAGCGAAAATTATTCTGATGGACTGCATATAAATATATGACCGGGAGGCGTGACCAGTCTTAAGGAATATAATGGGTAGGAAGAACATTTGGACATACGAGGTTTTAAAAGAAAGCCATCGATATATCCGAAGAACAGTGCTCTCCTCTTCCGGATGGTATCTGAGATGCTTTCCATCTTGAGATTTAATTCTTGGTTTCGTTTCTTTCTATATCACCCATCCTCTGTTCTTTCGGGTCCCAGTGTCTTCCTCAGAATCGTTTTATCCACCAGTTCCAACTTTTTGACAAATACTGTTTTCATTAGGTTGAAACATTCAGCTGCATACAAAGCCTCCGGGCGGATCAGTGTCTGTTAGTGTCTGAGTTTTGCATTGATCGGGATAATCTTCTTGTTGTAAGTGTTCACAGTATTATTATTATTATTATTATTATTATTATTATTATTATTATTATTATTATTATTATTATTATTATTATTATTATTATTATTGTCGTATATACATGTGTTGGCCCTAACCCCGTTTTAGAAAACATGTGTTACCCATACTCTACATTGATTATCTCCAAATATTTCTTGAGAGCTCTCGTTTCTTCAATGCTAAGTTGTAAATCTTCACCGCTACCGGTAACTTCCGTAGTAATATATTTTATACCGACCACATGCGGTATCTTCTGCTTCTTTGTTTGTTTGAATACCTTGTGAAACCCGATTTTATAACAGCTGTAGCAATGTTGTTCACAGGTATATCTTTCTGATGGCTCGCTTAGGATCTGCCGTACCACATACCATTCCCTGACGACCGTGGAAAAACGTGCACAGCTATTCTTCGTGTGTGGTTACAGTGAAATTTGTTCCTTTTATTTATTTATATACAATTCATTCACTCTAAAATTATTGTTAACCTGGAATTTGTTCCTGATGTCCTTAATCCTCGCACCCATTGTGAACAGCACGTACGGGATATTGAGGAACCAGTCGTTCATCTACCTGGGACAAGAGCAGTTTGAAAAAGGTCACGTGTGTGAAGTAATAGGAATATCGATGGCTTTCTTTTAAAACCTCGTATGTCCAAATGTTCTTCCTACCCATTATATTCCTTAAGACTGGTCACGCCTCCCGGTCATATATTTGTATGCAGGCCATCAGAATAATTTTCGCTGTGCTCATTTTCCTTTGCTGATGTCTAAAGCAAAATGGACCTTACCGTACCGTATTGTAGAGATGTTGATTACACGGTGAATTTACACACTCCCACAGTATAATGTATTTATGGTTCATTTTCCTTTACAGACTGGCAGAGGAAAATGACCATAACGATAATTATTCTTTTGGACTGCATATAAATATGGGACTGGGAGGCGTGACCAGTCTTAAGGAATATAATGGATAGGAAGAGTATTCGGACTAACGAGGTTTTTAAAGAAAGCCATCGATATACTTCAATAAAAAAAATCATATATCTTCATTAAGGACTGTTATGCCTTTCAGCGCTCTGTTTGTAACTAGCTCTGTGACCTCGTTTAGTTCTGTACCTATTTTCTTTAAATCATTGAAAACTGAGTCTAACCATCGTCATCTTGGCCTCCGTCTACGTCTCTAACCACGGAGCAAGTAGCTGTGTGTCTTGGGTTACGTAACTATGAGCTTGCAGTAGGGAGAAAGTAGCCCTAAAGATAGCTTTCCGTGGTTTTCCATTTTCACACAAGGCGAATGCTGGGGCTATATTAATTAAGGCCACGGTCACTTACTTCCAACCCCTAGCCCTTTCTTATCCCATCGTCGAAATCAGACCTATCTATGTCAGTGCAACGTAAAGAAAATTGCAAAGAAGAAAAAAAATGTATTCTCCGTGACCGAATTCAATATTATCTTGGGTAACCTATCCTCCTCAATTCGACTCACATAACCCCACAACCGAAGTTGGTTTATGCGTACAGCTTCATCAATAAATTTCATTCCCAACTTGGTCTATATCTCCTCATTCCCAGTACCCTCCTACCAATGTACCCCCACGTTTCTACCGGCTATCATTCTCACTACCTTCATATCTGTTCCTTCTATCTTATGAATAAGATATCTTGAGTGCACCCAGCTAAGTTGGTCTGAAAACAGACCGATGTGAAAATAGTTTCGTCCTGGAGCTGACTTCCTTCTCCAGAATACTGTCGATAGCAGCTGCGAGCGCACTGCATTTGCTTTGCTGCAGCTTGATTGAATTCACTTACTGCAATCTCCCTTAAGTACATTATCGATGGCTTTCTTTTAAAACCTCGTATGTCCAAATGTTCTTCCTACCCATTATATTCCTTAAGACTGGTCAAGCCTCCCGGTTGTATATATATATGCAGTCCATCAGAATAATTTTCGCTGTGTTCATTTTCCTTTGCTACTGTCTAAAGGAAAATGGACCTTACCGTACAGTATTATAGGGATGTTGATTGCACGGCAAATTCACACACTCCTACAGTATAATGTATTTAAGGTTCATTTTCCTTCACAAATTGGCAGAGGAAAATTACCATAACGAAAATTATTCTTTTGGGCTGCATATAAATATGGGCCTGGGAGGCGTGACCAGTCTTAAGTAATATAATGGATAGGAAGAGTATTAGGACTTACGAGGTTTTTAAAGAAAGCCATCGTTATACTGTAGGAGTGTGTAAATAAGTCATGCAAACATACATTCCTAGACTGCGGTACGGTAAGGTTCATTTTCCTTTACACGGGAGCATAGGAAAATGAACACAACGAGTATTGTTCTGATGGACATTTTTATGTGGCTGGGAGGCGTGAAGGAAAATAATGGATAGGAAGTGCATTTGGAGATATGACATTTTACCCGAACAACGACGGTATATCCGTCCCCTTTGTTAAAAGTATTTGGGAGTTTAGTAATTTCTAGGTACAAAATGTTTCTCTTCACAAATAACAGAAACTACTTCCACTGTATGAATAAGTTATCCTGAGTCCACCCACCTTTCACTAAAGCAAATTTGGTCTGGAAACAATTAGTCAGATATAGGACTAGCAATATTCTCAGAAGGCACAATTTCAACATCATATTTACGCCTAATATCTTAGGTAATCTTATTGGTTTAAACTGTGTTGGAATATTATATGATTCCTTGCTCCTGTGGATCGGTTTATCTTCGCCAAAAATGTAACAAGGTGGTAACGAAGGTTAAGGAATATCGCAAGCGTGTTTTCACGCAGCTTTAAATCATAAACTGCCCGCGGCCACACACGTGCGTAGTTTCACATTGCAGTTCAGACTCGGAGTGTGTACTGGCATAACCCATCGTGTGTGCAATTGTAATAATTATGAACAAAATTTTATTGAATAAGAATGCAGTTGTTGCATTACGTTCTAAGGTCCATTTTCCTTTACACATTAGTACAGGAAAATGAACACTGCGAAAATTATTCTGATTTACTTCAGATAAATATATGACCGGCGATGGCGGCGTCCACGTCAAAGAAAACAAAATGAAAATACAAAATAAAGTGCCAGGAAAAACTAATAGGATAAAAGAATAGTACAGAGTTGAAAGAAATTGGAACAAGTAAAGTCATTCAGATACTTGGGAAGTTTGTTGACATGGAATGGAAGCTGTACAGAAGAAATAAGAAGCAGAATATCTATGGGAAAAGAAGCCTTCGGAAAGGTGAGAGGGCTTTTGACATCTGAGGCAATCCGTATTGATTTAAGAAAGAGGTTCGCAAAGTGTTTTGTATGGAGTGTAGTGTCATATGGAGCTGAAACGTGGACATTATGAAAGAAAGACACAGAGTATTTGGAAAGTTTTAAAATATGGTTGCGGAGAAGAACGGAAAAAGTGAAGTGGACAGATAAAGTGAGAAATGATGAAGTGCTAAAAAAAACTAGAAGAGAAGAGACACCTGATGAAAACGATAAGGAGGATGAAAATATCCAGGTTGGGTCACATACTACGTAGAAATTGTCTTCAACAGAGAGTGATGGAGGGAAAAGTAGATAGAAGAAAAGGAAGAGGAAGAAGATGTTTTGAAATGCTGACAGATGTCAAACAAGGGAGAAGCTATGAACAACTGAAACAAGATGCTTAGGACAGAGAATCATGGAGGCTGTCCAATTGATACCTGTCTCAAGACAGTTTCACAGAAGAAGAAGAAGAAGAAGAAGAAGAAGAAGAAGAAGAAGAAGAAGAAGAAGAAGAAGAAGAAGAAGACAGATTTGAAAATGAAAAGAAAAGTGGGTAGCAGAAAACAAGGAGAAAATCTTACCCTTGAATTGCTCTATAATGTACCTTCAGGTAAGTGGTTTATGCAGCCAGTCATCGAACAGAAATTTCGTGATTTCCTTACAAAAATCGATTCTCGGAATTATCGTTAAAAAGTAACACGACTCCTTCTATTATCAGAAAATGGCAGAATATTTCAAGTTAAGTCACTTTTGAAGGCCGTACGGCCTTTCTAATGGGCTGTCGTGTGGGTGTCTCTGCCACTTTGGCGCTTCATCGCATATTTTGGCAGTAGTTTGCCTTTTCCGTTTGAATTTAGCTCCAGGGTTTGAGAAGTGACAATGGTATAGTGTCACCGCTTTACGACGTTCCACTGTTAACGTCATAATTTTTAAAAAATAACAGGTGCAATCAAAACTTCAGATGACTTTTTCTCAACATTCATTTCTTCAGCCGGACTGAGTGGCTCAGAAAGTTGAGGTGCTAAAATACGTCAGCCTCATGTCGGTAGATTTACTGGCACGTAGAAGAATTCCTGAGGGACTAAATTCCGGCACCTCGATGTCTAAGGAATCTGTTAAAATAGTTAGTGAGACATAAAGCCAATAATATCTCCTTATTCTTTTTCTTCTTCTCCTTATTATTATTATTATTATTATTATTATTATTATTATTATTATTATTATTATTATTATTATTATTGTACCAGGGGTACACCTTCCCCGGCTATTCAACTGCGCGCCTTCTCTACAGCCATCTATGCCAACGGACTTGAACTTGTAAACTTTTGAAGAATTTCATCTTCTACAGTTAGATGGCTCTACCATCGATTTGTTAGCTCACTTTAGCGGACTAAAAACTAACTACTTGATAGATTATTTATTTTGCGGGTAGATAAACCATTTGCTGAGGACTGTTCTTCTAACGTACCGAAGTCATTAACACTTCAGCTGGTTCCTTCTCTATTGTAATCTATCTATCACCTGCTTGGAAATATGTTCTCTAGCCAATTAAAACCGCGAGTGTGTACAGGAAGCCAACCTATCAGCAAAGTGTTCGGAAAGCTTCCCCTTACGGAACAATAAATGCAGGGTACTTTAGGACCGTCTTGTCTGAATTGTTCCACTGCTTGGGAGTGCGACTTGACGGAGGCTTAGGAGGCAGGGGCGCGGCCTGCTTGTAGAACATCAAGCGGTACAAGGTAATGGCAGAATTTAACTAAACATGTGATAGCGCCTGTGGATAGTTTGAGGGGAAGCTTTGAGCCGTCACCTGTTAATCTAATGTTGTAAATTCGTGGTTTAAATGTAGGATTATCGGCGAAGTCTGAGTACTCTTTTTCTATTCCCTACTGGGAAATATGTAATGTAAGGGAACGAAGAGTGGTGACCCTCTGTCGTTTTCCATTCAAACTGGCATTGAGTGTATTTCTTCTCTTGGCTTCTAATGTTCCTCCTTTAGTCACCTCTTGTAGTATGGGATTAGCCTCTGTATCTTTGTACCGTAGCCCACTTAGGTTTCTAATAATTTCTATAAGGAGTGATGGTGTTTCGCCTTCTTGCCTTTTGTTTATGGCCACTTATGTGAAACCTTTCCTTTTTACTATTAAGGCCATGCAATATGGGCAATTATGCCCCTGTTTATTCTTTAACGGGTTTTCGCCATGTTTCCCTTTATGAACAGTCATTAATCTTATTGTGGACAAATTGATAAGCCCAACATGGGACAATCATATATGAACGTTCTAAAGTAGGGTCACCCGATAGGATGCCTAGTGTAATTTAAGTGTATCGATAGAAACTGATGGCCTCTGTGAGCTTAGACTATGGCATTTTTGGACCTCATACTCCTGTGTAGTGCACCTTGCTCACAACAAATTTTGCTCTTGTAAAATGTTGCACCTGTCAAGAGCAATAATGCTCTTCTCTATGTAAATTAACAACCTGGTAATCATCTCAATGTTTTGTACGTTATTTCCGGACTTCTAAGTTCCCGATATTGTTAGAGCTCACGAGCGCATTAATAACCTGTGCTATTCGAAACAGACTTTCAACGTATTAGGTCGTATTACGTACATGTAGTACGTGTTGAAGAGGTGTTAAGTACAGAACAAAAATGGCCAGCTGGACACCAGTGGGATCCGAACCCACAACCTCCCGATTTCGCGTCGGTTGCTCTACCAATTGAGCTATGGTGGCCTAGGTCATCTTTGTTCTGTTTGAAAAGATCTGAGCTACAGGTCTGGCACTGCTGCTAGCACACTGTAGAGTGCGTTTAAGTCGCCCGTTGTGGGGCATGTCAATGAATATTGAATTTTCACGACCGCATTGTAATCGAGACAGACTTTCAACGTATTAGGTCGTGTTACGTACATGTAGTACGTGTTGAAGAGATGTTAAGTACAGAACAGCACCATAGCTCAATTGGTAGAGCAACCGACGCGAAATCGGCAGGTTGTGGGTACGGGTCCCACTGGTATCCGGCTGGCCAATTTTGTTCTGTACTTAACATCTCTTCAACACGTACTACATGTACGTAACACGACCTAATACGTTGAAAGTCTGTTTCGATTACAGTGCGGTCGTGAAAATTCAATATTCATTAACCTGTGCTATTGTTTGTTATTCGTTCAGATTTCCTATCTCTCAATTTAAACAGAAAGGAAAGAAATAAAATTTCCAAATTTGTTATGTTAAATGCTGCTCTAAGTAATTCCTTGTCCAGGCGCTTCCTATTCCTTTGTGAGCCACGGGCACTCCGTAATAGTTATTATTATCATCATCATCACATTTTTTCATTGTTTTGCTTCCTGCGCCATGTGCTGCATTTCTTGTCTGATTAATATGAAACATTGTGGAGTTATAGTAATATATTCAACTAACAGAACAAACTTATAGGTAATTTTATTTGTTGATTGGAAGCAATTTTACATGCATTTGATAACGACAGCACCATTAGATTCTGTAGAAATTAGCAAATCAAAAATTCAAAAAAATTTAGTCCGATACAGATTTGAGGAGAAAGATTAATTTTAAGTAAGTCAGGTTTATGTATTATTTTAATAACATCATCAAATTTTGAAGTTATAGAAACAAAAATTGTGTTTCAGGGAACTTTTCAGGTAACTCCTAACTAGATATTAAAAAATGAAGAAAAATGAATCAACTCACTGCTTTGAAACTCGGTACAATAGGCAATATTTACTTCCTGAATGTGGTCAGAAACATTCATGCCGATATCTGTAAAATTGTAGAAGTTGCGAATTTTGGTCATTGGTCCCTTCTTCAAGCACTGGGTAAGTTAGCCAGCAGATAGTAAAACTGAATGACAAACCGAATTTTTTAACGGTAGCTATTCTGGAATATTTGTGATTATTGAAGGTTGTAGTCTGAACCATGCAAATCGAACTACTGCTCTATGCATAATAGAATTGCATCTATTTGTGTACGATCCTAAGGCGATCTTAAGTGAGAGAAGCCTAAGCCTTGCGGAAGTCAGGGATTGGCCCAAATTACGGACTGAGCGTTATATGTATCTAAAGCCACGAGTGTAAATAGCGAACTTGATTGATAGACTAAACAGCGCACAGCCGGCAGTCTATATCGAGATGATAGCTGGGCCCAGCTCGTTAGCCGCAACTACCAGCAACATCACACCATTGGTGCGGTACTCTGATTATAAACTGACGAAACATCAGGGATAAACTCGCTTTCTCTGAGCTCGAAATTATATCAGCCTATACTTGCAATAAGCCATCAAAAATAATCTCCATGTTTAAATGGTTAGCCCGCTGGCCTTTAGTCACAGGGGCCCCAGGTTCGATTCCCGGCAGGGTCGGGAATTTTAACCATAATTGGTTAATTTCGTCGGCGCAGGGACTGGGTGTATGTGTCGTCTTCATCATCATTTCATCCTCATCACGACGCGCAGGTCGCCTACGTGAGTCAAATCAAAAGACCTGTATCTGGCGAGCTAAACTTGTCCTCGGACACTCCCGGCACTAAAAGCCATACGCCATTTCATTTACTCTTCTTTCTTTTTGCCTTTCTTTCTTTCTTTCTTTCTTTCTTTCTTTCTTTCTTTCTTTCTTTCTTCCTCTTTTCGAGGTGTACCTATAACCAGTGCTTTTTTCTTCTGCCGGTAAGCCACAGTAAGCAATACCGGCACAATTTTCCTCAAGTTAAAAGGAAACAAGTTAACAGAACTGCGATTTACTTAGAAGTAGCCTTACGTCGCACCGACACAGATAGGTTTTATGGCGACGATGGTACAGGAGAGGGATAGGAGTGGGAAGGAAACGGCTGCGGCCTTAATTAAGGTACAGCTCCCAACGTGAATATGGCAAACCATGGAAAACGATCTTCAGAGCAACCGACAGTGGGGTTCGAACCCACTATCTTGTAACCGTCCAGGCTTCTCCAGCCCTACTAATTTAATATAATATCATTTTATGCGATATCATTTGATATCAAGTTTATCCGCCATCGGCAATTATTTGTAATAACATATTTATTCAACGTCAATCATTTGTAATCAAGGCATTTTGGAATCATATTGTATATATATGATAACATCGTTTTATTATTTAAATTATTATATTATGTAGGATAAGAATTCATTATGTTGTAAATACGGTCAATATGTTGAGACATAGTTGTTTTCATTTCATCTCATATTTGTGTATACGGAGGGTTATTCTTGAAGCTTGGGATTTTGCGTGAGTCATGGGTTTATTTTATGACCAAGGCTAGTAAACAGCGACCCGTGCGCGAGGCTTGCAAGCTGGTCAGCTATATCATCGCCACGCCTTCTGGACTTGTCGTGGAACAAGAGAAGGGGAGTTGATGCTTCGATCTATCAAATCAGATACTTCGTTGTATATGAGTTTTGAGATTGAACTGTTACCAAGAGTGGGGGTGAGCCCGGATATATACTGATTCTGAACACGAGAACGGGACTTTACGACCTTAAGACCTAACAACCTTACAACCTTACAACCTAACGAGATACTCCATCACTACTACTTCTACTGTGAACATCTATTTTGAACGACGTGATTTGATTTTTGAACCAGTGTGTGGTCGCTCCGCGACATAGTTATTTTTGTACAATGTGTTATCGTTTCGATACAGTACTTAGTTGCGGTAATGTTATCGGATCTGCGTGAGACGAAACAAGCGTACGGCTTGTGTTATATTCAGTAAATATTGTGGACAAAGAACTATGTTTAAGTTCAAGTCTACGGAATTTGGTACAAGTCTGTGCCGTATAAATAGTATAGCTCAGTTGGTTTGAGATTTCTACTAAAATGGAAAAATTCATATCTCTGAATTTTCTCCTCATACGATCAACGCTGATCAGTTTTTACAAGTATAGGGCCAATGTCTAATTTAAAGACTAGGCAAGTAGGGAGTATTAGTCCAGATAGCCCGTACCATATCAGAGAAGGAAGGAAGGATGTCCATGGAGCAAAGTCTACATCGAGAAGAAGCGAACGAGTAACCACGGAAACCAGATGACGTCAACGAAAGCTGCAATTGGTGAGCTTCAATTAGATAAAGCAAGCAATAAGTAAATTCAGTAAATTAAATTATAAATTCCTCCACGCTTTAAGGAAACTTTTCCGATTCATCTCATTTTTTTTGTATAATAAGTTCATTTGTATTTTATATTGCGTTAATTTTCTTTCTTAAGCGATACTTAATGGTTAATTATTTAAAATCCTACCCCTGTGATTTAAGTATAAGTCTCTATGCTGGTAAATATAAATTTTGGTTTACAGTTTTATTTAAAACTGTAACCATGGCGCCCAAACATTACATAGAGAAATGGGGAACCATGGAATGTTAATTGTGTCTATTTGCGTGGCAATTTGCGGGCAAGCCACAAATAGTTTATTTAATATTCATGTGTCCCAAGACAATAACTTTCATCTCCTCAAGTGTTTTGACGAGAGGGAACAGTTACAATCTCCCGAATATAAGTTACTGGCCACACTTAAGTGACGGCAGATATCGAGATCGGTGACTGCGATTTACTGCCGGAGAAATTCATTGTAAATATTCCAGTAGTTGGTACTGTTTTAATGAATTTTCAGTTTTCATTCTCGCAGGTTGGTACCATAATTACATGTTTCACAGGCTACATAGGTTGGTAACGGAGCCAGAAAAACGAAATTATTAACTTTCCGATTGTTTCCCATGTCAGACTATCAGTTCTGTATCCACTCTGCTACATTCAGGTGTTCACGTGAATTTTGAATAAATCTACTAAAAGTTAAATCAGTGCAATCATTGTTCAGGGTCGGCGGATGCAGAGTGGGTCTCGGCCTTCAAGTGGCCACGGCTGGTCCATGGTCCAACAGCTCTACATTTCGACCGGCCGAGCAGGGGAGGAGTGGCCACGCCTCTGTATTCGGAAGACGGAGAGGGACTGGTCCCCGCCGTCGGCTGTCCTGTGAACGGTTTTCCGTGGTTTTCCATTTTCCTGCACTAAGACGAATGCTGGGACAGTTCCTAATATAGGCCACGGTGGGCAACCCCATCACCTTCACCGATACAAATCTCCTGGCCTGAGAGACGGCGTCACCGTCTAGATTGACCGCCCCCCATTTCAAGGAAGATATGAAAACAATTAGTATTAATAGTTGTTCAAAATGAGTAACATACATAGTTACTTCATGTCAGTGAGCAAAATAAGAATGGCTGAAGAAGTAGTTGTCTTTCTACTCGCGGCAATGTAAAACACAAAACTGGCACCGGAAATACACGTGGTGAAGAGGATGACGAAACAAGATCGAAGATTCAAGGGGTCGAAAGGAAATAGCCACACAAAAAATCATTCTGCGAGAGAAAGGAGTGAATGGTGACGACGAGGGGATATCGGAGGGGATATCGGAGTTTATGCTAAATGCTATATGGTGAGTACCGGCAGAGTTTCTCCCAGAAAAAGAGCTGTCCTTATAACTAATTTCCTCCATAACTCCAACCCCTCGTCATGGTCGTGGAGGACGGGCAACGGTATGAAGTAGGGGATAGCCTGTAAGAGAGAAGTACGAGGGAGAACTTGCGTGCTCCAGGACCGAAACGGTAGCTCTGAAGGCTTACAGGAAAACTAACAGCTAAGGAGGCTCTGGTGAAGTCCTCAACGGCAACTGAGGTGGAGAAGAGATCTTTGGTACAGCAAAATTGGCGGAGGAGACAACCCTCCCTTTAGGGGTTAAATGAAGACGGAAACCACGGTCTTGTGGTGAAGAAGGATATTCAAAGGCTAAAAGGATACAACCCAAACAGAAAACAGCATGCCTGGAGGCTTTAGGTGGCAGCCCTACATCCAGGCTCGGGTGCTGTCGGCAATAACTAGCACATTGAGCCATTACAGAAACATCAACAAAGAGAGACCGGACTTATTCAAAGATGACGACTTTTGGCTTGAAAAAGGTAACAAAAATTGGATTACATGGAAGCGATGGAAGAAGACCAGACCTGGAGTGAGGTAAAGATGCTGGCTGTCAGCAGGACCAGATGGAGATGTTTTGTTGATACCCTATGTTCAACAATGAACAATAGGAATTAAGTCGAGTAAGTCTATAACTGATATTCTACAACCACAACTACTATCTCATTGCCGTTTCTATGTGGTCATGCCCTAGTTCACGGCCGGATTCCCTCCCTGACGTCAAACTCATATCGATGGCTTTCTTTTAAAACCTCGTATGTCCAAATGTTCTTCCTACCCATTATATTCCTTAAGACTGGTCACGCCTCCCGGTCATATATTTGTATGCAGTCCATCAGAATAATTTTCGCCGTGTTCATTTTCCTTTGCCAATGTCTAAAGGAAAATGGACCTTACCGTACTGTATTGTAGGGATGTTGATTGCATGACGAATTTACACACTCCTACAGTATAATGTATTTAAGGTTCATTTTCCTTTACAAATTGACGGAGGAAAATTACCACAACTAAAATTATTCTTTTGGACTGCATATAAATATTGGACTGGGAGGCGTGACCAGTCTTACGGAATATAATGGATAGGAAGAGTATTCGGACTTACGAGGTTTTTAAAGAAAGCCATCGATATTATAGTATAGTCTTTAATGAAAATTAACTTAATCGGAGTTGCTCTAGAGATCAACCGGGAAACGTTCTAATTGGGGAGCTATACCTTTGAACATAGAAAAATGGTGGGTATTAAACTTATTTTCCGCAGCAATGGAAATGAATACTAAAAGGAAAATTAGTGTGAAAAACAAATTATTCCTCAATAATATGCCTATATATTTAGAAATCACATAAACCTATGCCGTTATATATAATTACTCGTAATTATTCAAAATGGCGGTGTAAGATTGCCTCTATTTTGCCGTTTCCCTGATAATTTTCGAACACATGAATATTTTTCTATGATTTTTGTTACGTTTAGTATTGTGGTAGCTACAGGATATACTAGAATCAGTGAAGTCCATCCGGTGTAAATATTCTTGTTCATGGAGTTATTTTCAACTAGTCAATGTTTTTATTTGTTAATATTTTTTAAAACATAACCATTGAAGCAAGGTCAATAATTCTAGTATATATCCCTATTCTCTATGAAATACACATGCATGAAAAATTTAATCTTGATATCTTAAAAAATTTCTGAGTTATCTGGGAAACTATTCCGAAAAATAAAAGTTCCGAGAAACGAGCAAGAACTTTCGATAAAGGGTTTGCTTGGGTGACAGAGCTTCACGTTCTTGGTCATAACTCCGAAAGTATTGGAGATATTATCAAAACATTTCACTGTTATAAATAGAAAATCTCAATTTTAAATGAGAAAAGTAAATCTGAAGATGTTTCAGACGTGAAAATTGGTATATGGGATCTCCTATAAAATTTAAGAAAGACGTATTTTTTTCGGTCTCGGAAAATCCATTTAAGGTGGGTGGGGGGGGGTTAAAAGAACCGAGAAAAGTGTTGGAATTATTTTTATCTCAAAAAATGAAGATGTTACGGACGTGAATATTGGTGCATGGACTCTCCTTTAAAAGTAAAGAAACGTATGTTTTTGTTTTCGGAAAATCCACATAAGGTGGGTGAAAAGAAGTCAAAAATGGGGTGAACTTTTATAAAATCCCAAAAGTTAACGTCACAGGCGTGAAAATTGGTATTTGGAATATCCTTTAAAAATAAAGAAACTCGTACTTTTTTGTTTTCGGAAACCCACTTTAGCGGGGGCGGGGGAGGGGCAAGAAGGAGTTGAATTTTTTCATGAGGATACTTATCTTTTATCTCAAAATATGAAGATGTTACAGGCGTGAAAATGGTACATGGCATGGTTTACGTAAATTCCACTTAAGCGGGTAAAAAGAAATGAAAAAGCGCATGAATTTTTAAAATGATAATATCTATAGTATATCTAAAAATTAACATGTTACAGTCGTAAAAACTGGTATTTGGAATCTCCCTTCAAAATAAAGAAACACGTATTTTTTGTTCTCGGAAATTCCACTAGGTGGGATGTGGGGGGAAGACTGAAATAGGGTTAAATCATTTTTATGGGGATAGTTATGCCTCAAAAACTGTAGACGGGAATTGGTATTTGGGATCTCCTTTAAAAATACAGTGGCCTGGTCATCTTAGCCCCAAAAGGCAATACCACAAACGTGGTTTACAAAGAGGTACTGGGGTAAATGAAACTCATTTTTTCGTTGAGTTTTTATGCTTTCGGTATTTTCACATAATAATTCAGTGCAGTATCCAGGAACGATTACTTTATCAAATCACGAAATCCACGCGAGCGGAGCCGCGGGTAACAGCTGGTAAATAAATAAATAAATAAATAAATAAATAAATAAATAAATAAATAAATAAATAAATAAACTTCTCATAACAACATGACGGGTCGACAAAATTTCAATCATTCACATAATAAGTGAATGTCCCGTCAGCGACTCGTACCACAGTTAGTGTAAGACTAAAAGTTAGGAAAGAAATATAAAGTTTTCTTAACATTCCATTCTTAATCATCACACTGTAGCAGCATTGACCGGTATACAATAAACAGAAACAGCCATGCATAAGTTGTTACAGCCAATAGTTTAATGTAGAAATGCAGTAACTCAATTTAACTTGGTAGTTTATAGCTCCATAAACCACTGAAGACAAATTTAACTCTTGTAGCAGAAGTTAGTTGTCGTGGCACCAGATGAAATTAGGTGCAGCGTGTTCTAACCTCGTAAAAGCCACCAATAAAATAGTGGACCGCCATGTTTATTTTGACAGCACATTCCTCGTGCGAGTCGCGCTCATCATTTGTCTCCACGCGGCGCTCCACCTGTGCCTATCACCGCCCTGGCGCTTCCCTCTACCTCCACTCGACTCTACACAATCGTGTTACCTGTGAAGTGGGCGGATACCATCTGACAATCTGATCTATAATTAACTAGCCATGCATAGGAATATCCATCGACAACTATAGACAGAGACATGGAAAAATTACAGACATAAATTCGTTGCTGTTCGGGCAAAAGGTCATATCTCCCAATGATCTTCCTAACCATTATTTTCCTTAACACTTGTCACGCCTCCGAGCTACGTACGGATATTTAGTACATCAGAACAGTTTTCGTTGTGTTCATTTTCGTATGTTAACGTGTAAAGGAAAATGAACATTACCGTACAACACTCTAGGAATATATTTGTACGACTTATTTACGCACTCCTACAGAATAACGTACTTAGGGTTCGTTTTCCTTTACAAGGCAGCGGAGGAAAAGGAACACAACGAAAATTGTTCTGATGGACTGCATATCGATGGTTTTCTTTTAAAACCTCGTAAATCCGAATGGTCTTTCTACCTATTATATTACTTAAGACTGGCCTCGCCTCCCAGCCACATATTTATACGCAATCCATCGGAATAATTTTCGTTGTGTTCATTTTCCTATGTCAACGTCAAAACGAAAATGAATCTTAAATACATTATATTGTAGGAGTGCTTACATTCGACATACAAATAACATCCCTACAATACGGTACGGTAAGGCCCATTTTCCTTTAGAGAGTGGCATGGGAAAATGAACACAGCGAAAATTATTGTGATGGATTGGATATGAATATATGTCCGGGAGGTGCAACCAGTCCTAAGAAATATGATGGGTTGGAAGAGCATTTGGATATACGAGCTTTTAAGAGAAAGCCACCGATATACATACGTGGCTGGAAGGCGTGATCAGTCCTAAGAACAGTAATGGATAGGAAGAGCATTGTGAGATACGAGCTTTTGCCCGAACACCGACGAATTAGTTCTTTTCAAACAATAAATCGTCGATTTTCAAGCAAAGCACATGGAGTCAAAAAATTTACTTCTGAGAGAAAAAAGAAATACTGTTTGAAATTTTCGATCTTGAATTGCCAATACCTGCTATCGGAATAGGACATTCATTTTTTGTTTTGTTTTGTTTTGTTTTGTTTTGTTTTTGTTTCCGAATTTGGTCAACTATCGACCGCATAGAACTTAACGCTTCTTGACCTTTCTTCTCTTATCATTTTTATCTTCCATTCCCGAAACTTCTTAATTCTTCCGCTTTTTATCTTTCTTCCCTCTTCGGAATTGATCCGCTCGGGTCTCCGTTTTGGTGGCTCCTCCTCTTCAAGTGATTTTTTGACTCTCGACACTTCTACTGGACTCTCTTCTCTCTGTAGTGTAATTACTACTTCTTCCGCATCACTCTTGACCTATTCTACCCCATGATGTATTTGAAGATCTCTTTGGTCAGTCATTCGTCATCCATTCTTACTAGGTGCCGTAGAATTTCATCCTTCGTTTCCACATTGTGTCCATGATCTTTTCACTGTACTTGTAGACATCCTCATTTGTCCTTTTCTTCCAAGTCCCATCAGCAGTGTTGCCAACTTATATTTTCAAGATCCGCTAAATAGTACTAAAAATCCGCTAAAATTCCGCCAGGAAATCCGATCTCAAATAATGAGCAATGGAAATGAGCAATAATAATAATAATAATAATAATAATAATAATAATAATAATAATAATAATAATAATAATAATAGTAAATATCTACACTCACCTGATCTGTGAGTTTCACTGGAATTAACCCCCTGCCTTGAAGCCAGCGAGGTAAAACTTGTAGGCGGTTTTTTTTTTGCTAGGGGCTTTACGTCGCACCGACACAGACAGGTCTTATGGCGACGATGGGATAGGAAAGGCCTAGGAGTTGGAAGGAAGCCTTAATTAAGGTACAGCCCCAGCATTTGCCTGGTGTGAAAATGGGAAACCACGGAAAACCATCTTCAGGGCTGCCGATAGTGGGATTCGAACCTACTATCTCCCGGATGCAAGCTCACAGCCGCGCGCCTCTACGCGCACGGCCAACTCGCCCGGTGTAGGCGTTTTACTGCCGGGTGCAAACTAGGTGAATCCCCTACCTCAAGAACCACACTCAGGACAGGCCAGTTCATTAAGCGGTCTTCCTTCATAGCATAAAATAAATGCTACTCTCTGAGGGTGGCGTGCACCAACCAAGAGTAAGTTCTACTTCTGTAGTAAAATACTCCTGAAGTCAGCATTCGGCGACTTCCATACGAGAGTAAATTACTTCCGAAGTATTTTAGTCCTTTCAGATACTCCTGGAGTAAATTACTACAAGAGTAAAATGTTGAAGAGCACCATCTTGTAGTATATTACTAAAGAAGTAAATAACGCACGAATATAGGTTAGAATTTACTCTCACGTCGTGCGTGGAGTAAGCTAGGATCAGACTTGTTGACTAAAGTATCGTATACGAGAGGAAGACGTTTCAAACTTGGTTATGGATTACTTGGATTATATTGACGATCTCAACGAAGAAAACGACGGGAATATAATAGTGCGTACAGTGCGTGAAAGGCGAGATCCGTATGATATGTACACGGAGAGAGAGTTTAAGGAACGTTTTGGCCTGAGGAAGGAATCCTTTACCTTCCTTCTAAATCTACTTGTAGATAATTTACAACAAAATTCAGACAGAAATTCAGCTGTATCTCCCAAATTACAGTTGTTGTGTGCCCTGCGAGTGTTTCGTACTGGAACATTTCAGTTAGTTGCCGGTGATCTAATAAACGTTCACCGCACGACTGCTGGCCGTATCTTTCATCGCGTGGTTAGAGCAATAGTGAGGTTAAGAGGGAGGTACATACATATGCCTGCAAATGACGATGAATGTTCTGAAAATAAAAGGAAATTCTTCACGTTGGCAGGTTTCCCACACATCGTGGGTGCAATTGATTGTACGCATGTTCCTATTTTGTGCCCTCCCGGTGACAACGGCGAACTTTTCAGAAATCGGAAGGGGTATTTTTCTATAAACACACAAGTTATTTGTGATGCAAGTATGAAGATCATGAATATTGTTTGCCGATGGCCTGGTTCTACGCACGATGCACGAATATGGGACAATAGTGCTGTTGCAGCGAACTTTGAGAATGGTTTATATAATGGAATGTTAGTAGGAGATAAGGGTTATGCCTGTACGAAATTCCTCATGACACCACTCCTACAACCAAATACACCCGCTGAACACCGGTACAACACTGCTCATGCAAAAATCCGCAATGTTGTGGAACGCACTTTTGGAGTGTGGAAAAAAAGATTCCAAATCCTTGAAAAGGAAATGCGCTTCACGCCTACAGCATGCGGCAACGCAATAGTAGCTACGGCAGTCCTCCACAATTTCGCTCTGGATGTAGGCGATATGTATGAAGAAAGAGACTTCTTCAATAACAACGAAAACATTCAATTTGTGAATCACGAAGAAAATATAGCAGGAAATGCCATTCGGCGGGCTATTATAAATGATTACTTTTCATGAATGTGAAAACCAGTTAGGCCTAGTGCATTTTTCCATGTTCCCTTGTAAATAAAGACAGTATTATGAGAACATTTTGCTCTAAATTAAACTAAATAAAATGTGAACTAAATAATATAATAATATTTAAACTGTAAATAAACATACTTTATATGAAATTACTGACAAAACTGGTAAACAATATGGGGTGAAAATATTTACACATTGCTCGAAATTTCAATCCGCCGTTTCAGATACAACTTCACACACTTCACTCGCGTGATCTAAGTAAGTCACAAAGTTGACTGAGTTTTCTGCGGGCATTGAGCATATTTTGTTCTTTAATACTTCTAAAACGTCTATTTTCATTTTGTGTACTTCCTCTTGCATTTCTCTCTCTCTCTGCATTATTGACATCTTCTCTTCGTGTTCTATGCGAAGGAAGTCCAGACGCATCTTATGCAGCTCTTCGTGCCGCTTATGTATCTCACTGTCATGTCTGCTAGGGCGTCTTCTAATTCTTTCAGTACTTCCAAGATCTGTAATACAACAAAATACGGTATTTGTCTTTACCACAGCATAGCCATAAAAAATGTCAGCACGTACACTTAAGAGGTTTATGAACAATTTCAACAATATTTTCTTATCGAATAAGAGTTAATTTTACACTTACCAACTTTCGGACTTCCAGCAGTATCAGTGATAGAAATTTCAACGTCATGATCCACCGGAATGTCTAGACTTGGGCCCACTTCTTTATCATTATACATATTATCAGCGTAAGTGTCATCAGCTCCGTGTATAGGCTTGTTGTTATTATTGTTGTCGTCTTCCATGTGATTACCTGCTATCGCATCATCATCATCATGAACTGAATTAATACCACCGAAAACCTGTGGCATTATTTCAATAATTATTTTTGATATATCATCAACGTGCGTTATTTGTGGACCACCACCAGTTTTAATTTTTTCCCGAGTGTCCGTGGCTTTCTGCTTCTTAGCCTTCGCTTTTAGGTCCTTCCACAGAATTTTAATTTGTTCTTCAGTGCGTTTGCCGTCACTCGAAGCATTGAATTCTTCTGTCACGGCTTTCCATGCATTTCTTTTTTTATCCAGCATCTTTACATCGTGTTTCTTACACTCTACATCCTTCGCATACATCCTCATTATCTCTACTAACAAGCATTTATCTTTTTCACTTACGTTTTTCCCCCGTTTCCTATCGCACATAACCTTATCCATTTTGATTTCTTTAAAGAACACAACACTACTCCGCGAGTAACGAGCGCTACTTCTGTAGTAGTAACTAAAAGAGTAAATTGTACTTCAGCTCACCGACGTTACTTCCGGAGTAAATAACTACCGTAGTAGTTTACTTCTGTAGTATGGACTTCTTTAGTAGACGCTACTTCCGGAGTAATTTACTCTAAGATGGTGCACGCCACCCTGAGAGTTTCATTATCTGCCGACATTCGTCACCTAAGAGATAAGTAACATTTCCCCCCATGCATTACAAATTTATGGTACCATGATCTCATAACATCAGATCCAATTAACATGTTTTCCTCATGTGACTGCTAGCTCCTGACAAGAAATACGGAATAGCTCGGAGACAGACTGGAGCACAAATTAAAAAGAACGTAAAATGGATAAAACACGAAATTCCGCTGTAATAAACCTAGAATTCCGCCAAAACGTCCGCTGTCCGCTAAATTATATATTTCTCCGCCGACAGTTTTCTAATTCCGCCAAATTTAGCGGAAAATCCGTTAAGTTGGCAACACTACCCATCAGTAGTCTTCTGTGGTCGAAGAATTTTCCTCAGAATCTTCCTTTCCTCCTCCTCGAGTTCTTGCAGCTCCGATTTTTAATTTGAAGTAAGGCACTCAGAACACTACAATCCTTCCGGTTTTATTACTGAATTATAATTATAATATCGGAATAGGAATATTTATCTTCAAAGTATGTTTTTCTTTCCTCTGCCATTAGCCGTACTGGAGGATTATGAGACTGTGGATTATTGATGATGATGCTTGTTGTTTAAAGGGGCCTAACATCGAGGTCATCGGCTCAGTGTGTGTGGATTATTAAACGCAATCAAAGGCATTTATGTTGACAACTGGGCTGCTGTGAGAATTGATGGTAGAATACGTTCTTGACTCAATATACTTACAGGGGTTATAGTTTGCACGGATCATCTAGTGAAAGTTATAAAGTGGCGGGGAGGGATTCACTTAGGTGGAAATATGGTAAACAGTTTGGCCTATGCCGGATAAATCCGGTGATGGGAAGGCCATGGAACAACAGGACTTCCCCTCCTAATCCAGCGCTCTCAAATATTTCATTTAAATGATCTCGCACTGAAATTCCAAAGTATGCCGGTGCCCCATTATTCTGGAACCACATCTGTTGCCTTGTGGCCAATGGCAGGTCTTGCAACAGCTCCGGTAATACTTCCTTAAGAAATGTGCGGTAGATTCTACGATATAACCACAATGGTTAAATCCCACTTTTGACAGTCATGATGATTAATGCAGGAATTAATGTCGGAAAAGATAAAGAGAGGTTCGACAAACTAGTGACAAACTTATAGTCGTCTAGCGGCAAATGTGGCATTAGGAAAAGTTGTTTAAATACAAGTTTTATACAACATCTGCAAGTTTGTCGGTCTAATATTTATATACTTTGTATAACTTTCAGCGCATGTCCACCTCGGTAGCGTAACGGTTTGCACTATTAGCTGCCGGCCGCGGAGGTCCGGGTTCGATTCCTGGTATTCCCAGAGATACAAGAATGGCAGGAAGGCTGGTATGTAATTAAAATTGGCATGCAGCTCGTCTCCTTTTGCAGTGTGGCTGAAAAGATCTGCACCACCTCGGAATGAGGGCAGGAGTTTATTTTACTTTGCCGAGTTGAGTGGCTCAGACGGTTAAGGCGCTGGCCTTCTGACCCCAACTTAGCAGGTTCAATCCTGGCTCATTCCGGTGGTATTTGAAGGTGCTGAAATACGTTATCCTCATGTCGGTAGATTTACTGGCACGTAAAAAGGAACTCCCGTGGGACTAAATTCCGGCACCTCGGCATCTTCGAAAACCGTAAAAGTAGTTAGTGGGACGTAAATCTATTATTATTATTATTATTATTACTACTACTACTTTACTTTACTTTACTTTACTTTACTTTACTTTACTTTACTTTACTTTACTTTACTTTACTTTACTTTACTTCCAGTTCATTGTAAACCTCGGCCTCTTTAACAAATCCTCCGCCATTTAGCTCGATCCAGCACTACAACTTTCCAATTTCTATAGCCTATTTCCCTGAGATCTTCAATGACTCATCCATCCATCTGGTTCTTCGTCGACCTCGTCCTCCCTGCCCCCCTGGATTTTCATTCAATATCTTTTTAGGTACTTCCATATCACTCACCCGTGCTACACTCCCGGCCCACCTCAATCTGGATGATTTCACTACTCTTGTAATTGGTGCATCTTTATAAATGGTGTACAATTCATGATAGTACTTTCTCCTCCATGTCACTCTTTCACAGATAGGGCCGTTGATTCTTCGAAGTATTTTGTTTCGAAGGCATCCAGATTTCTAGTATCTTCTGCTGTTAGTGGCCACGTTCCCGAGGCATATGAAAGCACAGGTCTTTTAAATGTTTTGTAGATGTTTAAGGTACGAAATAGGCTCTGTTGGCTGCCATAAATCTCCGCTTAATTTAGTTGGAGGTATCATTTGAGTAAGTGACTATCGATCCCTGATATTTAAACTGCTCCTTTCCATCAAAGATATAATTTCCCACAGTTACTGAGGCTGGCATATTCTCCTTTCATGCTTCCCAGCAGCCATATATTTAATTTTCTGCTGGTTGATGTTCAGTCCCATTTCCCTATTAGCCTGTTCAAGGGTGGTGAATGTCTCTTCCATGGCCTTTCGAGGTCTTGCCACTGTATCTATAATTGGCAAACAATAAACAACAAACATGCAAAATTACAGTTGAAAAGACAACTCTGATCCATGAACACATTCTACTATCAATTCTCGCTGGGGTCTAGTTTCGAATGTAACTTCCTCTGATTGCCTGATCCCATAGCCCCTCCGTACATATTTTCCATTTTTGTAATCACTCTGTCATTCTACCTTTCTATATCTATGAAACGCAAGCTTAAATTTAATACTCAGTTACCATTATCCATTTACTTGGCGCATACTGAAAAGCTGGTCATGACATCCTCTCTGCAGTTTGAAACTGCACTGGATTTCATCCAGCTGACCTTTCGCTGTTGTACACACCCTATTATATAGAGTACTGCAAAAACATTGCTTGTCATGCTGATCAAGAAAAGAGCTCGATAGTGGTTATAATAATCTTTGCTATTTCCTCGCTTGTAGATTGATGTAATTACAACGTTCGTTCATTCAGAAGGTAACTTAAGCAAAATTCACGGTAATCCTGTTGCCCTAGGTCTAGAAAGTCATTTCATCCCTACGTTCCTATTACGTTTCGCCTAATTTTACTAATTCTTGCTGCTGTATGATACGTTTTACTGTTTACTGTCCTCTCCAGTTTCTGGATCGTAATTTCATTGATACTATTATTCTCCATCCTAAGATCACTGTAGTTCGAAACTTCATCAGAAGTACACTGCTCGACAAAAAAAGAAAATAATAATAAATAAATAAAATGTTAAGCACACAAAAGGAGTGATACAGTGTTATCACATTTCGGTATACATGCGTACCATTGATATGTGATTAAATGATTGGATTTACAAGGATCTGTAATGTCCAGAACGCGCACCAGAGTGCATTCGTGATGACCCCGTACTGCTGTTGATACGTTGTTACTAGTCAACCGCTGTGAGTTAGGCAGGTAAGCAAGACGTACAGTACGAAACACCCGCGATACCTCGCAGACGCGTTAAACAGCCTATCCACCAATTGGCAGAATTTGACAGAGGCTGCACTGTGGGACTGCATGAGGCTGGTTGGCCGTATCGTGCAATTGCCAGGCATGTGGGTCAGTCAGATATCACAGTGGCTCAATGTTGGACTCAGTGGGTACATGAGGGCACCCAACCACGTCGTGCAGGTTCGGGTCTACCAAGAAACACCACCCCAAGGGAGGACTGTCGTATGGTGTGCCAAGCATTGTGGGATCCCATAATTTCGGCACCCGCCATCCGCGAACATGTACTGGAGACTCTACAACATCCTGTGAGTTCCCGCACAGTGCCTCGACGACTCGCATCCGCCGGACTGGGGTCCTACCGCACCATGCGTCGGTTGCCATTAACACCAGAACACCAACGCCTGCGTTTGGAGTGGTGCCTTTCTCGTGAGGCATGAACAGAGGACGAGTGGCGCCACATCATGTTCAGTGATGAGTCTCGCTTCTCCATAACCTCCGATGACTATCGTGTGCGGGTTTGGTGGCGTCGAGGGCAGAGGGCAGATCCTGGCCATATTGTGGAAAGACACACAGGCGTAATCCCTGGCATCATGGTGTGGCGAGCCATAGAATATGGGTGCACGTCGCCTCTAATAGTGCTTCGGCAGACTTTGACGGCAGAGCGATACGTCACAGACATCCTGCACCTGCACGTTCTGCCCCTTATGGTACAGCTTCCTGGGACAGTGTTCCATCTAGATTATGCACGTCCACACACAGCGGACTGCCTAGAGCATAATGTGGTTCTCCCGTGGCCAGCAAGATCGCCAGACCTCTCCATCACTGAACACGTGTGGGATGACTCCGTCCCAGTACCAACTTGCGGGATCTGGAGCGACGGCTACAACAACTGTCGACGAACTTGCCTATGGAGAGGATCCAAAGGCTGTTTGCAACCATCCCGAACCGCATAAGGGCATGCATTGTAGCAAGGGGAGTGTGCGACACTCTACTGATCTGGCGCCAACATTCCACCTGTAACTGTCAACGCCTTTGTCTCTTTCATCCCATATTGTAATCCATATCGATGGCTTTCTTTAAAAACCTCGTAAGTCCGAATACTCTTCCTATCCATTATATCCCTTAAGACTGGTCACGCCTCCCAGTCACATATTTATATGCAGTCCAAAAGAATAATTTTCGTTATGGTCATTTTCCTCTGCCAATTTGTAAAGGAAAATGAACCTTAAACACATTATACTGTACGAGTTTGTGAATTTGCCATACAACCAACATCCCTACCATACGGTACAGTAAGGTCCATTTTCCTTTAGACATCAGCAAAGGAAAATGAGCACAGCGAAAATTATTCTGATGGACTGCATATAAATATATGACCGGGAGGCGTGACCAGTCTTAAGTAATATAATGGGTAGGAAGAACATTTGGACATACGAGGTTTTAAAAGAAAGCCATCGATATTGTCATTCAGCATATCGTCGCTGCCGGGACAAAACCTCCTATGTGAAATATTTTATCTTAGAACTTTGGCCGGTAAGGTTCTGTCATCTAAGGTGCAATATTGTGTGAATTTTGTCAAGGCATTCTTGCTCTTCAGAATGTATGTGCTGCGGGTCAGTATATCTCCAAAAATATTATCACATAGGAGGTTTTGTCCCGGCAACGACGATATGTAGTTTCATTTCGATGGCTTTCTTTTAAAACCTCGTATGTCCAAATGGTCTTAATACCCATTACATTCCTTAAGTCTGGTCACGCCTCCCGGACATATATTTATATGCAGTCCATCAGAATAATTTTCGCTGTGTTCATTTTCCTTTGCTAATGTCTAAAGGAAAATGGACCTTACCGTACCGTATTGTAGGGATGTTGATTGCATGGCAAATTTATACACTCCTACAGTATAATGTACATAAGGTTCATTTTCCTTTACAAATTGGCAGAGGAAAATGACCACAACGATCATTATTCTTTTGGACTGCATATAAATATGTGACTGGGAGGCGTGACCAGTCTTAAGTAATATAATGGGTAGGAAGAACATTTGGACATACGAGGTTTTTAAAGAAAGCCATCGATTTACTTTCAACCACTCCTTCTGGGTGCTTAATTTCTCTTGTCAGGCAGTGTATTTCCCTTTACAATACATTCGAAATATTCCTTCCAACCGCCCAGTTATTCCGTAGCATACTCAGTTAGTTCAACTGAATCTCGTACTTAAAAGTAAAGGTATTACAATCAATTACAGGTTTTGTTGTGCTTGTATTGTACGGCCGGTGAGAGTCTAGAGTAAATAATTTAAACCCTCGAGTTTAGAGTGACGATGTGTCGCAAGTTGACATAAGCGAGGGGGACAGCGTTGTCACAACAAGACCTGGAAGGTAAACACTGAGCGTAGCTAGGTAACATAACACTTCACATGCGGCAGGTAGGTCGGTAACTAGGCTAAACAATAGATCACCAACTGCAACATGATCCATTAGACATCACTCCAGGCAACAGAGGATTGCTTACTTTAATACAGATTACTTTGACTGCGTTCCAGAAGAATGAACACACTACTTACACCAATTTTCTACTACTTGAAAAGAAAGTTAACAGTTATCATGAAAACATAGTGGCTGGCTTCGTTTTTTTACACGACAAAAATCAAACGGCACAAACATGTAAATTACATTTTAATGTTCAAACCATTTCTTATCAGAAAAACTAGGAGCCCCCATACAACGAAAAACATAAAATTAAGCAATTTCCTCAATTGTGCCGAAAGTTGAAGGGCTAAATGGCCTGGAAAGATTTCACTTTGTGAGTCTGGGTAGCTTGTCAAAATAAAAATAAATAAATTTCGAAAATCACTTCCGGCCTAAATGCAGTTACGGAAAAAACACTCTAAAAAAAGCATGTTCCTTTTCTAATTGTTTTCCTAATTCAAATTCTAGCCAAAACTTATTTACATAATTATTTCTGTAATGTTTCCCTTAATTCAATACCCTCAGAACTTTCTTTTGAGTTTTTGAAAAATATCCACAGCAAATGTAGTTATAAGGGCTCTGCAGTAACTCACAATAGCGCTCGTAGTGGTATAAAAAGGCAGATTACTAATCTAATCGATCGGATAACGATGATTAAGAGAAGGATTGTAATTTTTAGCAATAAATAAAGAATATAATTTCTTAATTTACTGTATTTTATATACCTAAAATTCGTAGCCCATATTCCTGGAATGTTTTCAACACTGAGTTGCTTGCCTGAAGGGACAGAACTGTGGATGTTTTATTTATAATATTTTATCACTGCCACTCATCACCAAGTGTCAAATATAGAAGAATAAATTTGGGACATTATCAGTCTATTATCCAAAACAAAAGTAATGGAATGCAGTCCGACGAAGTGAGGTGTTGTAGGGAATATTAGGTTAGGAAGTGGTCTTATAGGAATTAGATGAATATTGTTAATTGGGTGGTAGAATAAGTACTGATGGCAGATGTAAGGAGGACATAAAACGCAGGCTAGCACAAGCAAAACAAATATGATCACATTGAACACTTTTTTGAAGACTTTTTTTTGGAGCGTGGCATTGTATGGAAGTGAAACATGGACGACAATGAGCTCAGAAAGAAAGACAATAGAAGCTTTTGAAATGTAGTGTTACAGAAGAATGCTGAAGGTGAGATGGGTGGATCGAATCACGAATGAAGAGATAATGAATGGAATTGGTGAGAGGAGGAAGATTTGGAGAAATTTTACCAGAAGAAGAGACAGAATGATAGGACACATCTCAAGACACCCAGAACTTGTTCAGCTGGTTTTTGAAGGTGGTGAGAATGGTAGGAGTACACCAAGGTATGAATATGACAAGCCGATTAGTGTAGATGTAGGATGTAGCAGTGACGTAGAAATGAAAAGTTTAGCCCAGGATAGGGTGGCAGGGAGAGCTGTATGAAATCAGTCTATGGAGTGATGATTAAACAACAACAACAGCAACAACCACAATATTGTATAAAGATTTACAATGTGTTTATAGTTATTAATACTACTAGGATTACAGCATTATTATTTGTCCTAATAATCGTTAAGCCTTCGATGCCAACGTCCAATTTATCCGATTTTCCATAAAATATTTGCTAAGTAATAATAATAATAATAATAATAATAATAATAATAATAATCGTATGGCCTCAGCTACCGTGTGCAGACATTTTAATTTGACGCCATCTGGCTGCCTGCTCGTCAATTTCGACTTTCCGTTTTACTCCAGGCCTACTAGATGACAGTAAACCGAATCTCTCTTGGGCATCTATGGCTGAGTTTTAACGAATTTTGTTGCATAAACGCCAAATGTCTACTCGAGGCCTACTGAGTCTTCCGTTTTCACGTCCTTCGTGGTCCTTGCATTTCTTTGGTCGATACCTTCATTTTTCGAAGTATCGGATCCCTTCCAGTTTTTCTCTCTAATTAGTGTTATGCAGAGGATGGTTGCCTAGTTGTACATCCTATTTTTTGACAAGTGCATCCATTTAAATTCCAAATGAATTGATATTAGCCATCCGTCAATTAATTTTGTAAGTAGCTTCATACCCTGCTGTTAAGTTCAAAATTTATATATTAATATTCGTATTTAACTTCAAATGGTTAGTTAAATATAATATGATCTTATATAAAGTTATAGGTTTTTTCACTTTGTTTTGAAATCACTGTTTATCTTATTCACTGTATATGCTACACATAGGGATAGGCCTTCACTGGGATAATTACATAAACAACATTCTAAATAATGATTATATATCGATGGCTTTCTTTAAAAACCTCGTAAGTCCGAATACTCTTCCTGTCCATTATATTCCTTAAGACTGGTCACGCCTTCCAGTCCCATATTTATATGCAGTCCAAAAGAATAATTTTCGTTATGGTCATTTTCGTCTGCCGAATTGTAAAGGAAAATTAACCTTAAGTACATTATACTGTAGGAGTGTGTAAATTTGCCATGCAATCAACATCCTTTCAATACGGTACGGTAAGGTCTATTTTCCTTTAGACATTAGCAAAGGAAAATGAACACAGCGAAAATTATTCTGATGGACTGCATATAAATATATGACCGGGAGGCGTGACCAGTCTTAAGGAATATAATGGGTAGGAAGAACATTTGGACATACGAGGTTTTAAAAGAAAGCCATCGATATCTCTTCATAAGCCGGCTCCGCGGTGTACGAGTAGCGTGCCTGACTACTGCCCGGAGGCCCCGGCGTCGATTCCCGGCCAGGTCAGGGCCTTTTACCTGGATCTGAGGGCTGGTTCGAGGTCCACTCAGCCTACGTGATTACAATTGAGGAGTTATCTGACTGTAATATGGCGGCCCCGGTCTAGAAAACCAAGAATAACGGCCAAGAGGATCCGTCGTGCTGACCACACGACACCTCATAATCTGCAGGCTTTCGGGCTGAGTAGCGGTCGCATGTAGGCCATGGCCCTTCGAGGCTGTTGCGCCATGAGGTTTGGTTTTCATCTCTTCATAAGGTTAAGAGGGTTTTTATGCGTTGTAGTAAGGATGTAAAGGATAAATCTCTAGTAAGTTCCCAATTGGAGTGTGGTTCCAGTTTATAGGACCCTCACCAGGAGTATGTGATTCAAAAACTGGAAAAGATTCTAAGGAAAGAAGCGCGATTTTTCTATGTGATTTCCGACGAAAGTGTAGTGCTACGAGAGTACTGCAAACTTTGAGCTGGAAAGACTTGGGAGTAAGGAGAGGAGCAGCTCAAATAAGCCGAACGCTCCGAGCTGTCAGGGGAGAGATGGCTTGGAATGACATTAGTAGACGAATAACTTCGACAGGATCTTTTAAAAATAGGAAAAATCATAACACGAAGACGAAACTAAAACTCAAGAGGATAAACTGGGGACAAATACCCGCTTGTAGGAAAAGGAATTAGGGACTGGAATAATTTACCAAGGGTGATGTCTAATACATTTCCAACTTCTTTGAAATCACTTAAGAAAAAACTACGTAAAAATCGAATAGGAAATATACCACCGAGGCGGCAGCCCTAAATGCAGATCAATCAGATTGATTTATTGATTGATTGATTAACTCGATAATCTCAGTGCAAATTTTAAGTAATGAATGCAGTTCAAATTCACTACAGTCTCGCTGCACACTACGCTGATGATCAAAATATCCCAGACTGCTTGCATGAGGCAAGGTTACCAACAAGTGTAAGTATGTGCAAAGGCCCTAACTGCGCAAGTGTTCTGACATAAATATGTTTTAATGCTGCGGGACATCCGAAAATTTCTGTAACGAAATAGTGCCATGTAACAAAATGTGTGGCGTGATTTTACCTAGCAACAGTACCTTGAGGGCTCCACAACACGTGTATCTGTATAAAGACAGCTGCACTGCCTGTGGACCTTTAACTCATGCCCATTCATCAACATTTCACATCACAGCCTGCACTGTTGCTAGGTAACATTGCGTAGCACATTCTACTGAAAGACATATTTATGGTCATTTGATTTTCCCAAAGGGGAATTTAATAATACGTATCGTTTAATATTTTTTCTATTTTTTCGTTGCACCGACTCAGGTTTTATGGTGATGATGGAATAGAACAGGCCGAAGACTAAGAAAGAATCAACTGTGGACTTATTTCAGGTACAGTCGCAGAATTTTCCTGGTGGGAAAGTGACAAACCACGGAAAGCCATCTTCAGGGCTTCCAACTGTCGAGTTTGAACCCACCATCTCCCGAATGCAAGCTAATAGCTACGTGCCTTGGAGCTAATAAACAACTATCGTGGTTAGAAATTTGTGTTTATTTGGCTGAATTCGGCGTTATTTGCAGTAGCAATCTGTCGGGATCTGCGACACTGAGGTTATCTTCCTTTACGATATTGTATTTCTCTAGTTATCTCCTAATGTTGCTCATTTATTATTGCCAAATCCCCATGTGCGGAACAGTTCACACCCGCGACTCCCCCAGGATGTGGACAAAGCTAAAAATTTACTCCGTACAGCTTTAGATAGGCGCCACTAATTTCCGGGCCTTGTCGGAACGTGGAAATCTTTTCGTTTAAAGCTATTGTGACGGTCACGTCTGTGTAGTAAGATAACAGTAGAGGAGGTGCACAAACTTGATTTTACAACGGCTCCTGCTATCTTGCTACCCACGACTATTAGCTTTCACGTCTAGTACCTTGCTCTCAGCTCCCTTTCTTCAGTGTTAGCCTATCGGTAGCAATAAAACATTGCTTGCTATCTTGTAATTTGCTTCCTCTAATGTTATTGCGATCCTGGCTCAGTCCGGTGGTATTTGAAGGTGCTCAAATACGTCAGCCTCGTGTCGGTAGATTTACTGGCACGTAAAAGAACTCCTGCATGACTAAATTCCGGCATCTCGGCGTCTCCGAAAACCGTAAAAGAGTAGTTAGTGGGACGTAAAACAAATAACATTATTAACATTATTAATGTTATTGCGCATAAGAAGCCCGTATTTATGGGAGAGGAGTGTTGAGCGTACGGTTGCCAAGTTTTAATACCGAAAACATTTCTTAGCAGAAAAGTACGGTTTGAAGGGCTACAGGGCCAAAACAGGTTTAAATTTGTAAGTCTTGGACAGGTATATCAAACTACAGAAGCAAATTTCAAAAATCAATTCAAGCCTAAATGAAGTTCTGAAAAAAACAACCTAAGATCGCCTGTTCCTTTACTCGAGTTTTGAAATTCAAATTCTAGCCAAATTAACGTATTTGCATAATGTTTTCTGTAACGTGTTTTTTTGGTTCAGTACCCTCAGTTCTTTTATTTTTTGAAAAATCTCCACGCCGAATGTAGTTATAAGGGCTTAAGTAAAACAATGCATTGACTAACATTAGCGCTCGTAGTGGTGAAAAAGGCATACTGTTAATCTAATCGGCCGGATAACGAAGATTAAGAAGATGATTGCAAATTTTTAGGAATAAATAAATATTTTCTCATATTTTATTATATTTTATTTATCAAAGGTTCGTAGCTCATATCCCTAGGATGTTTTTATCATTGGGTTACGTGTTCGAACTGTAGATTTTTGAAATACCAATAAGGGACAGGTCATGTCGACTCAACACAACGACATTCACTCAAGAATGCACTGAGATATAATTTACTGTGCTATAATTACATTGCAGGACAAACATTATTTCAGCATATCGATGGCTTTCTCTTAAAACCTCGTATGTCCAAAATATGTTCTTCCTACCCATTATATTCCTCAAGACTGGTCACGCCTCCCGGTCATATATTTGTATTCAGTTCATCAGAATAATTTTCGCTGTGTTCATTTTCCTTTGCCAGTGTCTAAAGGAAAATGGACCTTACCGTACTGTATTGTAGGGATGTTGATTGCACGGTGAATTTACACACTCCTACAGTATAATGTATTTAAGGTTCATTTTCCTTTACAAATTGACAGAGGAAAATGACCATAACGAAAATTATTCTTTTGGACTGCATATAAATGTGGGACTGGGAGGCGTGACCAGTCTTAAGGAATGTAATGATATGAAGAGTATTCGGAGTTACGAGGTTTTTAAAGAAAGCCATCGATATTGATCTTTCATTTTCTACATAAAAAGTTTAAAACCCGTATTTTCTTCATATTTAGGTTTTTCTTTTCAATAATGAATCTCCTTTAATCAAGTCATGAAATTTCTGACAACCAAGATCAGAATTAAGTGAGACTTGTATTTCTGACTTCATCAGAGTTGCTGAATATATATTTCTTTAATCATTCCACTTATTCTTAAGAATTTAAAAATCTCTTTCAACATATGCATTCGAACCAGGTATATTTGGAACAGCATCTACTTTTTTAAAAAATCACAAATTTCGAGTTCACATTACAACTCTGATAACTATTAGTATCAGTACAGGTATATCTATCTCTAACATTACGTAATGCAATGTTAGAAAGAAAAATTCTGCGCATAAGCTATGCAAATTGCTTGTCAAATTAAAGTAAATTTGAAACACTTCATTATTTCTACAAAACCTAAAAAATGTAACATTTTCTTAAAAATATTAACATCACTGAAGTAATAGACTTTATGAAGATAATTTATATTACAGCGTTGTAAAAACTCTTTAGGTTTTCAATTAATTCATGGTGAAGGTTTGGAAGGATTGTATCTATTAATGACTTAATTCCCCCCCCCCCGCCGAAAAATCATGATTTTTTTCTACAAATTAACTTGGGCCTCAATTTTGACAATTCATTCAAAGTGACTGGGAAATAAGTTTCAACAATGGTGTGTTTACTTTTTCGAGCTCTGGTACTGCTTGATTAAAAGCTACTGTAAACAGATAATTTTAACTACGACAGAAGTGAGTTGTTTAAATATGGAAACGGGACAGTACTTCAGTCCTTCAAGTATACAATAAGAGACACTTGGACACCCTAGTTGAGCAAGACAAAGCCATTTACTGAATAAGTGCTTAGGACCGCTGTTTCCAAGATGCGTCCCTCGTGGATTAAGTAGTATCCGAATTTATTCCCCGCATTGTCTTCGAACGTTGATCGGAAATCATTGTCACCTTTCCGATCTCTACCCGGATGTCGTATAACATAAAATTTGTCATTATTATGTATTTTCAAAATATCAGTGTTGGTACAAAAATGACTGGGAAACAAGGTGAAAAAGAAAATTACGCTGAAAACTATGCATGATAAAGGTAACTTCACAAAACAAGAAATAGAAAACCTGAGAAATTGTGAGTACTACACGCTACAATAATAAACAATTACAAAAAAAATGCTAGAGGTTTCTGTCATCTGAACAGTTAAATGTTTATTTGATCTGACAGTTGCAACTTTATATTTAATCAGTGGAGAGCCATACATTTCTAGCCAATCCAGCAACGTACAGACAGTCTTAAGCCTGAGGAAAATGTAATAACTTCACAATATGGAATCAATTCGGACGTGGCCTTCCTTACAACCTGGTAATAAATTCGGATTTTCCCTTCGTTAGAAGCCAGGAACCAATTCAGCCGTTGCGGAATCGATTTTGATGCTGCCCTTAGGACGGTCGGGTAGGAAAATATTATGTGGATGGTCCGGCTGGGTCTGGCAGACTCAAAATAAAATATTCTCTAAACCTATTTCTAGCGATCATTTACAGTAAACAACAAATTATACAATACAATGGCATTACATCGGCACCTTGAAGATTTTTTTAGAATTCTACACCTAATAACAAATTACCAGGTGTATGCATAAGTTTTTGCCGGTTTTGTAGTAAAGAAAACGCGTAATTTTCAAGGGAGATTCATTATTTGTTTATTCAAAGTTTTGGCCATCGGCTTCTACACACTTCGCCCATATTTCAGGTAAGTTACGAATACCATGCCAGAAAAACTGCTTGTCTTTTGCGACAAACCATTCGCCGAGCCATTTTCCAACTGCCTTGAAATTGCTGAAGTGCTGCTCTGCGAACTCGTGCCTCATTGATGCGAAGAGGTGATAGTCAGATGGTGCCAGGATGTCCAATCCAAGCGATTTCAAGGTGTCTTTCACTGGTTTTTCTGTGCAAGACGACGCACTGTCGTGTAACAAAATCACTTTACCATGTCTTCTCGCTCATTTAAGCCGTCTTTCGATCAATGATTGTTTTAAATTAATCATTTTTTGGTGATAGCGTTGTCCATTAACGATTTCGCCGGGCTTAAGAGTTCATAATACAAACACAATACCGCTCTGATCTTTCACATTGAAATCACCACGTGTAAATTGCCGAAACCATGCCTCACATGTTTTAATCGATGGAGCATATCGATGGCTTTCTTTAAAAACTTCGTAAGTCCGAATACTCTTCCTATCCATTATATTCCTTAAGACTGGTCACGCCTCCCAGTCCCATACTTATATGCAGTCCAAAAGAAAAGTTTTCGTTATGGTCATTTTCCTTTGCCAGTTTGTTAAGGAAAATGAGCCATAAATACATTATACTGTAGGAGTGTGTAAATTTGCCATGCAATCAACATCCCTACAATACAGTACGGTAAGGTCCATTTTCCTTTAGAGCGTAGCAAAGGAAAATGAACACAGCGAAAATTATTCTGATGGACTGCATACAAATATATGACCGGGAAGCGTGACCAGTCTTAAGGAATATAATGGATAGGAAGAACATTTGGACATACGACGTCTTAAAAGAAAGCCATCGATATTCACCATATGTTTACACAAGCAAACGATGACTATATACAGTATTTTTCTTTTGATTAAATAAGAAAAACAATGCGTGTCGCAAATGTTGTTTTTCAGGCACAAACGTTGACATGGTCACTGAACGATACCACACAGACGCTAGTGTCTGGCGGACTCAACTTGTGTTTGTTGGTAGGTTAATGTCAGACGAACAAACTGACGTACTTGTCAAACTCATACGCTGCGTACTGTTCGCTGGAGTCGTCTCTTAGTGAAATCACAAAAGACTTATGCTTACACCCGGTAAGAAAGCTAATTGAAAATAATCTCAGAATTAAGCTTTGAAAAACAAATTGAATAAATGCGAGATATTTACGCAACTGACACTCAAGGTGATCTTTTACATCACGAGTGAGTTGTTTACACGAAATTTCGAAACGAGAAACGTAACGTTATCACTTTAGTGGCTATTGTGTACGATATTTTATTTCATACCATAGTGAATTTACGTATTTTGAGTTAAATGAATTTGATTATAAGTAGCCTAATTTTGATTCCTCACAACTCAGATCGTCGATGTTTGATCCGTGCATTGACGTTTTCTCCTTTGGTTGATCGTGCCTTACTATGAAAGATACAAGAGGTGGACACAATGGGTTATGTTGAAGCCTAGTGAAAATAAAACCCTACAACCTGTTTTCCAGTCATTGACCGGGTCAGGGATGAAGTGAATGAAGCAGATATAGGCTATTAGTACGATGGGTTCGCCACTCCCAAATTGATTTATTAATGACTGATAGATGTTATCAAATGAGAATGGAATAAAAGATGACAGGGAAAACAGGAGTACCCGGAGAAAAACGTGTCCCGCCTCCGCTTTGTCCAGCATAAATCTCACATGGAGTGACCGGGATTTGAACCACGGTATCCAGCGGTGAGAGGCCGACTCACTGCTGTCTGAGCCACGGAGGCTGTTGTAGCCCAGTAAAACTTTAAAAAAATAGCTTTATTTGAAGCAGCGAACAGTCCACTAAGCTATCAGAGTGGTACAAATCGTCCTCTGGTCCTGAATTAATAAAGATAATACGAATGTTATGATAAATCATGCGATGTTTATCTGTTGGAAATGGATGAACCTATACCTTACTCAGTACTGTGATGGCGGAAGATTACTTGAGCTTTGAATGCAGAGACGCCATTTTTGTGTTAAAATGGCGTATGGCTTTTAGTGCCGGGAGTGTCCGAGGACAAGTTCGGCTCGCCAGGTGCAGGTCTTTCGATGTGACACCCGTAGGCGACCTGCGCGTCGTGATGAGGATGAAATGATGATGAAGACGACACGTACACCCAGCCCCTGTGCCAGCGAAATTAACCAATTAAGGTTAAAATTCCCGACCCTGCCGGGAATCGAACCCGGGACCCCTGTGACCAAAGGCCAGGACGCTAACCATTTAGCCACGGAGCCGGACTCAGGTAGAGAAACAATTCAACACGGTGAAGTTTCGTGTTTATTGATTCATGATTTCCCTGACTACCAATTTTTTTGCAAGTTGCTTTACGTCGCACCGACACAGATAGGTCTTATGGCGACGAAGGGACAGGAAGGGGCGGCTTTGGCCTTAATTAAGGTACAGCCCCAGCATTTGCCTGGTGTGAAAATGGGAAACCATAGAAAACCATCTTCAGGGCTGCCGACAGTGGGGTTCGAACCCACTATCTCCTGAATACTGGACACTGGCCGCACTTAAGTAACTGCAGCTATCGAGCTCGGTCTCTCTGACTCTCCGTGTTTCCGTTACTGTAAGGCGGAGTTCAACCAATCAGAAACTATTTCTAATAAAACAGTGAGGAATGAAATTACAATACGGTAAAGTATCATTTTCTGTACTCTAGGTAACCTATCTAGGGGCTGCCTGGCCGAGGCGGTAAAGGCGTGTTCGGTTCGCCCGGAAGGACGTGGGATCGATTCCCCGTCAGGAAGTCGTAAGATTTAAGAAACGAGATCTCCACTTCCGGAGGTGCATATGGCCCTGAGGTTCACTCAGCCTACACCAAAAATGAGTACCAGGTTAATTCCTGGGGGCAAAGGCGGCCGGGCGTAGAGCTAACCACTCCACCCCATCACGTGCCGCGGTTAACAATGGTGGAAGCCTTTACCTTCCACTCCTCCAAGGGCCTTCATGGCCTGTACGGAGGTGACTTTTAGGTAACCTATCTTCCTCCATTCACCTCACATGACCAACAACCGAAGCTGGTTAGTGCGTGTTGATTCATTCTTAACTCAGCGTTTATCTCCTCATATCGAGTACACTCTTGCCATTATTTCCACCTATTTTTACCACCGATCATTCTCGCTCCTTTCATGTATGCTTACTTCTAATTTATGAATAAGATGTTCTGCGTCCACCCATCAGTCACTCCCGTACAGAAAAGTTGGTCTGAAAACAGACTGGCATAAAGAGAGTTTTCGTGCCGGAGCTGATTTCTTTCTTATAGTATGCTGTTGATCGCAACTGCGAGCTCAGTGCATTAGTTTTGCTACACCTTCATTCTGTTTCACTTACTGTAGATTACTACCATCGTGGGAGAATGAAAATGAAAATTCACAGCCAAGTTCCAGTCTTTCAACCGGGTCGGGAATGAAATGAATGAGGCCTCCATGTAGCGGCGAGGATAGGAATTGTGCCGGCTGCCGAAGCCTGTCGCACTCCTCGGGGGCAATGATTAATGCCGACAGACACAATGAAAAAATATTCGAGGGTGTTACTGGAATGAAGGATGACAGGGAAAACCGGAGTACTCTGAGCAGAAATTGTCCCGCTTCTGGAGTGTCCAGCACAAATCTCATATCGACGGCTTTCTTTTAAAACCCTAGTAAGTGCCTTGAACCAAGGACTCATTCTATTATCAATCCTCATCGTAGCCCAATTCGCAACAAAATACCTTCGATTGCTTTTAATAATGTACCCTTAAGGCTGGACCAACATCTTTGGTGATCTAAAGATATCACTTTTTCATGTAGGGCCTACTATGAAATATCTTTTTCGAATCAGTTTTGGAATTTCGCCGATATCTATAATACTTTCAAGGTTATGACATGAAGAGTTCAGGATCACTCACGTTAGGCAAATTCTAGATACCTTTCGACACATGAGTGAGCTTGTCGCTAGCATTCTGCAACACGCGCTTTTCAAACCTGTTTCCTGATAACTCCCCAAGTTTTCAAGATATTCATTTAAAATGTACTCTTTTGCAATGCGTAGAGAAGAACAACCCGTAGTAGAACTAAAACTCTGTCTTTTAAAGTTTATTTTTTAAAACTTTCTTTTGTATTTCCGCCTCTGTGGTGTAGTGGTTAGTGTGATTAGGTGCATCCCCCGGAGGATCGCGTTCGATTCCCGGCCTTAACACGAAATTTGAAAGGTGTTACGAGGGCTGGAAAGCGATCCACTCAGTCTCGGGAGGTCAACTGAGGGGTTTCGATTTCAACCTCAGGTATCCTCGAAGTGTTTTTCCGTGGTTTTCCACTTCTCCGTCAGGCAATTGACGGGATGGTACTTAACCTAAGGCTACGTCTGCTCCCTTCTTCTTCCTTTTTTTTTTTATTTGCTTTACGTCGCGCCGACACAGGTAGGTCTTATGGCGACGATGAGGCAGGAAGGAGCTACGAGTGGGAAAGAAGCGGCCGTGGCCCTAATTAAGGTACAGCCCCAACATTTGCCTGGTGTGAAAATGGGAAACCACGGAAAACCATCTTCAGGGCTGCCGACAGTGGGACTCGAACCCACGATCTCCCGAATACTGGATACTGGCCGCACTTAAGCGACTGCAGCTATCGAGCTCGGTCTTTCCTCTTCCTTGTCTATCCCTTCCAATCTTCCCATCCCCCACAAGGCAGTTGTTCTACGTAGCAGGTGAGTCAGTCTGGGTGAGGTAGTGTTCCTCCGTCCCAGTTTTATCCCCCGACGCAACGTTTCAAGCTCCACAACTGTCCTTGAAGGGGTAGAGGTGATATCCCTCGCTGAGTCCAAGGAAAAAACCAATCATGGAGGGTAAACTGATTAAGAAATAAAGAAAGAAAAAAGAAAGAAATATATTTTTGGTGGTAAGTTGAACAATACGTTTGTGCTTAAAAACAACTCGATGAAAAATTATTGACTTCAAATAATTCATTTATTCTACTAGGGCTCGTAGATACAATATTGATAAGTAGATTTTAGAATGAATTATTGAAAAATACTGATATTCATGAATGTTATCAGGAAATGTCCAGCTCCATGGCTAAATGGTTAGCGTGATGGCCTTTGGTCACAGGGGTTCCGGGTTCGATTCCCGACAGGGTCGGGAATTTAAACCATCATTGGTTAATTTCTCTGGCACGGGGGCTGGATGTATGTTGTCGTCTTCATCATTTCATCCTCATCACGACGCGCAGGTCGCCTACGGGAGTCAAATCGAAAGACCTGCACCTGGCGAGCCAAACATGTCTTCGGACACTCCCGGCACTAAAAATCATACGCCATTTCATCAGTAAATGGCTAATGTGTGTACATTCTACAGCAGTCATTTTGAAAACTTGGTTTATATGTAATGATATACGCTACGTGACATTATTTACATATATTGTTTTGTTAGAAAAGAGCTGTGTATTTTCCTCATCAAAGTTTATTTCAGTCACGCCTTCTGCTGCTGAGAAAGAAAACGTGTCATGAAGTGGGCTTTTTTAGGCGTTAATGATGTTGATCGCCCCTTAAGAATGTTAAACCTTTCGATCAATTGAAGATAGAAGAGATATTTATCACAAATGAAAAATGAAAGAAACAGCTACCCCTCCTTAATGGAGAGATTACTTGTTCTAGTCATTGCTGTCGGCTGTATGAAGATACGAGAGTAAATATTATTTTATTAAATTGTGTGATATCAGTGACATTCAGCTGAACAGCAGGTCAGGTACGGAGGAGGAGCAGAGCCAAACTAGGACAGCTTGGGGTGGAGCATGGGAGGTTTTTCGGGGAAGTGAGAGGAGAGAGAGACAGATGTATACAAAGAATTGACAACATAAAACATGAGCCATTAGGGTGTTCCAGAGAGTAAACTGTTACTTGAGAAATGAGTCGGTCCAGATGGGACATCACACGAGGTTGGGAGGAAAGGAAGTCACACAGCCAGTGAGGGCACAAGTGCTAAAAGATGTTCGTGATGTCATTCATATCGGGCAGCAATGGCACGTCTTGGCACTGGCAGTTTCTCTTCCACATTGCGGGTGTATCAACGGCATGATTACTCATTAACTTTTTAATTTTCAGTCAGCTGATCCTAATGACTCGGATTTCTGTGGCATGTTATATTTTTATCTTGGACTCTTTATACAAACTTAAACCAATTTCTAGTGCTTGTGAACACGAAGACAGTTATAACTAGACCTCGGATTTTAGACGAAAGTCTAATTTGTTCCCGAAGATATAACTTAATATGAAGTTGTATTTACATGTTTTCTCTGCTTGAACTATGATTCCCTTTCTAAATTCCTCTTTGATTTCCTTTACCACCTTTTCTATATGAAGAGGAGAGGGGATAAATTGCAACCCTGTCTCACTCTTTTCTGGATTGTTGCTTATTTTCCATAGGACTCGATTCTAATCACTGCAGCCTGATTTTTGTACAGATTGTAGATATTTCATCTTTGTCGGGACAAAACCTCCTATGTGATAATATTTTGCAGATATACTGACCCGCAGCACATACATTATGAAGAGCGAGAATGCCTTGACAATATTCACACAATATTGCACCTTAAATGACAGAACCTTACCGGCCAATGTTCTAAGCTAAAATATTTCACATACAGGGTTTGGTCCCGGTTGCGACAATATTGTTCTTTCTCGATTTATGATCCGGATCACCTTCATTTCATTTGCATATCTATCTTAAACACAAGGATGGCTTGATAAGCGTCCTCCTTCTTTGTTAGAGATATTGTGCTATATTCTACACATTTCGATACTGTCTATTCATCACATTAAATATAAATCGAAATTTCAAGGCAAATTTGTGAGGTCTATAGGAGCAATATTCACTAGAGATTTAACTGTTAATATTCTGTTTCAACATTTTGCTCATTTGGGACAGCATTGACTGAACTGTACACACTGTCAAAAACGCTGTATTTCCCTTTACCCTGCGGCACTTCTGGAGTCCATTATCCTTTCCAATGCAAGCTCGTAGCGGAGAAGTAGCTATTCATGTGAAATAGCTTACTAATCTTCAAATAAGCTTTTTGTATCTGAGATGAGTAACATGGTTTGTTTGTTCTTGTTATGAGCACGCCACAATGTCTACACATCACAAGTTGGCACCGAGGCGAGCAAAACGAATCGCGTCTCAACAGACAAGTGGGCTCGGGTTGCTCCTCTTTCTCTCCATCAGGAGCAGTCATCCTCCGCAAACAACACTGCAGTGTACATCGCCGTAACACAGAACCAATTCTAGGCGCCTCACAATTATGTGTAAAAACATAACGAATTTTAGACTCAGTTAGGTGTGACATTTGGCAAACCAAAATTACAGTAGAGTCCCGTTCAACTGGATCCGAATATCCGATTTATCACTACTAATAATTTATAGAATGTTAAAAATAGCCCTTATAAATAATTGTTTATAATCTAAAATGAGTGACCATTTACTTGTAAGAGGATTTTTCTGAAATATGGAAATTAATTAATTCTAAGGCGATAATTCACAACCACTCTGAAACTTGATTTTCAGCTTTAATTGAAGATATTTCTTTAATTTATGAAATATTCTTGATGCAAATGTTGCTGAGCTGAGTGGCTCAGACTGTTGAGGCGCTGGGCTTCTGATCCCAACTTGACATGTTCGATCATCGCTCAGTCCGGTGGTATTTGAAGGTGTTCAAATACACTGACTGACAGACAGAGAAAATGCAACACCAAGAAGGAGTGGTCAGAACTTTATGCCAATTGCAGGGTAGACTGACGTCACTGAGGTATGCTCATGATGTGAAATGCGCCGCTGTGCTGCGCACGTAGCGAACGATAAATGGGACACGGCGTTGGCGAATGGCCCACTTCGTACCGTGATTTCTCAGCCGACAGTCATTGTAGAACGTGTTGTCGTGTGCCACAGGACACGTGTATAGCTAAGAATGCCAGGCCGCCGTCAACGGAGGCATTTCCAGCAGACAAACGACTTTACGAGGGGTATGGTGATCGGGCTGAGAAGGGCAGGTTGGTCGCTTCGTCAAATCGCAGCCGATACCCATAGGGATGTGTCCAAGGTGCAGCGCCTGTGGCGAAGATGGTTGGCGCAGGGACATGTGGACATGTGGCACGTGCGAGGGGTCCAGGCGCAGCCCGAGTGACGTCAGCACGCGAGGATCGGCGCATCCGCCGCCAAGCGGTGGCAACCCCACACGCCACGTCAACCGCCATTCTTCAGGATGTGCAAGACACCCTGGCTGTTCCAATATCGACCAGAACAATTTCCCGTCGATTGGTTGAAGGAGGCCTGCACTCCCGGCGTCCGCTCAGAAGACTACCATTGACTCCACAGCATAGACGTGCACGCCTGGCATGGTGCCGGGCTAGAGCGACTTGGATGAGGGAATGGCGGAACGTCGTGTTCTCCGATGAGTCACGCTTCTGTTCTGTCAGTGATAGTCACCGCAGACGAGTGTGGCGTCGGCGTGGAGAAAGGTCAAATCCGGCAGTAACTGTGGAGCGCCCTACCGCTAGACAACGCGGCATCATGGTTTGCGTATGATTCCACATCACCTCTAGTGCGTATTCAAGGCACGTTAAATGCCCACCGCTACGTGCAGCATGTGCTGCGACCGGTGGCACTCCCGTACCTTCAGGGGCTGCCCAATGCTCTGTTTCAGCAGGATAATGCCCGCCCACACACTGCTCGCATCTCCCAACAGGCTCTACGAGGTGTACAGATGCTTCCGTGGCCAGCGTACTCTCCGGATCTCTCACCAATCGAACACGTGTGGGATCTCATTGGACGCCGTTTGCAAACTCTGCCCCAGCCTCGTACGGACGACCAGCTGTGGCAAATGGTTGACAGAGAATGGAGAACCATCCCTCAGGACACCATCCGCACTCTTATTGACTCTGTACCTCGACGTGTTTCTGCGTGCATCGCCGCTCGCGGCGGTCCTACATCCTACTGAGTCGATGCCGTGCGCATTGTGTAACCTGCATATCGGTTTGAAATAAACATCAATTATTCTTCCGTGCCGACTCTGTTTTTTTCCCCAACTTTCATCCCTTTCGAACCACTCCTCCTTGGTGTTGCATTTGCTCTGTCAGTCAGTGTTTGTCGGTGTCGTGTCGATAGATTTACTGGCATGTAAAAGAAACCCTGCGGGACAACCGTCAAGAGTAGTTAACGGGACATAAAAGCAATAACATTATTATTATTAATATTGTTAAGTTATTAGTATTATTATTATTGTACCGGAGGTACACCTGCTCCGTGCATTTAATAGCAGCGCCTCTTAGAAGGCCATCTGTAACACAAACGGCGAAAATTCTAGTGGAAGAACTATGAATGCTTATCGTCAGATGTCTCTACCGTCAACTTATGTACTCCCTCTGATGAGAGGATGGACAATCAATTGTCAAGATAAATTTTGTAGTCATTAGTTGGTAAAACTGAATTGTTTGTAGATTGTGTTTGGTGTTCTAAAGTTATCAGCTCTTCTATCTCCTCCCGTCGGCTTAAAATGTTAACCAATCAGGAATTTTGAAATTTATTTAATCAACCAATAGAATTTGTGGGTGTGTAGAGTGATTCTGCCCAGATAATTCTGGAACCTTTCTCTCCGCTATAAAAGCTGGGACCTTTTGGGCCATGTGGTCTTTCGATCGCTTCAGTCAAGAGGATTAGAGTGTGTTCATAGAGGAGGCGGGGGGACTTGCCTCCTCCATCTCCGGAAGGCCCACCAGCTCAAGATAATGGCAGACATCTTTTAATAATGTAATAGTCTCAGAATATATTTCAGGGGAAGGTTTCAAATTCATCCGTCATGTAAAATTTAATCTCAAATATAATTTTTCAAACAAGTCTTAAGACCTTAGTGTAACATAGGTAATAAGGAGATAGACACCTCATTTGCAAATAAAGAGATTTTGATTTTGATTTGAGAATAGCTGAGTAGACTGGGGGATTTATACGAAAACCAGAACAGGTTTTTTTCACTTTTCTACCACACTATTGATTTTCTGTAAAATCCGAAGACCGTATGTGAAACTTCTCTTCATTTTAAACAAGTTTTGATATGTACAAAATTTCTCTTATTCTTCAAATGACGGATACAGTTACTATTTTCTGCGGCTTTCACGCTCTGCATTGAGCGACCGACAACGAACCTACCGGTTATCATGGTAACATATCTGGCTGCTTGCCAGCAGAGAAGTAACGTAATGTCATTTTCATCATTATTCCTGTAAACTCGTTGTTGTTCGTTGGGTAGAAAGCGAGATAGACGTCAAGTTACCATTCTGCGGGATACTTGCGGAATACCGTTGGTAGTTACCGCCGTCTACGAGTAGCTCTAAGTGTGGTTGTTAACACTTCAACAGTACGCGGAGTGTAGCCCATTATTTCACACCGTAAGGTAGGAAACGTGGCCTGCCATTCTCATCAAAACTTCCCAACGCGCACCTTACATCGCAAACAACGTACGGGGACCTACCAGTGGTGTTTCTCAGATAACACTAAGATACATGCAATATATCGGTGGCTTTCCTTTAAAACCTCGTATGTCCAAATGTTCTTCCTACCCATTATATTCCTTAAGACTGGTCACGCCTCCCAGTCCCACATTTATATGCAGTCCATCAGAGTTATTTTCGCTGTGTTCATTTTCCTATGCTAACATGTAAAGGAAAATGGACCTTACCGTACCGTATTGTAGGGATGTTATTTGAATGGCGAATTTACACACTCCTACGGTATAATGTGTTTAAGGTTCATTTTCTTTACACGTTAGCACAGGAAAATGACCACAACGAAAATTATTCTGATGGACTGCATATAAATGTGGAACTGGGAGGCGTGGCCAGTCTTATGGAATATCGATGGCTTTCTTTAAAAACCTCGTAAGTCCGAATACTCTTCCTATCCATTATATTCCTTAAGACTGGTCACGCCTCCCAGTCACATATTTATATGCAGTCCAAAAGAATAATTTTCGTTATGGTCATTTTCCTCTGCCAATTTGTAAAGGAAAATGAACCTTAAATACATTATACTGTAGGAGTGTGTAAATTTGCCATGCAATCAACAGCCCTACAATACGGTACGGTAAGGTCCATTTTCCTTTAGACATCAGCAAAGGAAAATGAACACAGCGAAAATTATTCTGATGGACTGCATATAAATGTATGACCGGGAGGCGTGACCAGTCTTAAGGAATATAATGGGTAGGAAGAACATTTGGACATACGAGGTTTTAAAGGAAAGCCGTCGATATAGGCCTATATAAAATAAGAATTTTGTCTGTACATTGCTCAGAATTTAAGAAGAATGGTATTTCTTAACTGGTCATGTCCTCAGAAACAATGAAATACACTTTTTAATTTTCAGTCATGTCTGTCTGTCTGTCTGTCTGTCTGTATATACGCGCATCACGGGATAATAGCTGAAGAGAATTGAATGGAAATCGTTGTGTAAAGCTGGGAAATAAGGCATTACAATCTAAGCTATAAATAATTTTATTCACGCTAAATTAAATGGTACTTTAGGGGGAAGCCTAAAATTCTGTTATCTGTTATTAGTGGTGCTATCGACCAATGCTACATACCTAAAGTCATATAGAATTTAATTTCCGGTATTTTACGTTTTATACATCTTCATCGTACCGACTATGATAACAGAGATGTTCAAGAATTTCGATTTTGTTGCTAAGTCCATATCAATGCCGAGCCACGAGAAAATGGGTGAACAGAATTCAATGAAGATTTTTATGTAAGGTCGGGGAATAAAGCACTACAGTCTAATCTAACAAATAACGTTATTTACGCTAGATGATGATGATGCTTGTTGTTTAAATGGGCCTAACATATAGGTCATTGGCCCATTCACGCTAGATAAAATGGTAGTTTAGGGAAAGGTTCCTAACATTAAATTTTTGAATACCTACGTTATTATGCAATTAAAAAATTCTTATTCACAACGTGTATATGACTTAATCTAGAATTCTGTACACAATGTAGAATACGGTACCGTAGCGAAGCACGGGTATATTTGCTAGTCACCCTATAAATTATCACTATTACCGGGAGAGTTGGCCGTGCGGTCAGGGACACGTAGCTGTGAGCTTGCATCCGGGAGATAGTGGGTTCGAATCCCGCTGTCGGCAGCCCTGAAGATGGTTTTCCGAGGTTTCCCATTTTCACACCAGGCAAATGCCGGGGCTGTACCTTAATTAAGGCCACGGCCGCTTCCTTCCAACTCCAAGACCTCTCCTATCCCATCGTCGCCATAAGACCTATCTGTGTCGGTGCGACGTAAAGCAAGTAGCAAAAAAAACACTATTATAAACAGCCTATAATAATGCGGAAGAAGTACGCTTTGTAGTCGTGAAAGAATTACTTAAACTCATTCATTGATTCCCAAGATTAGTCACCACATGCAAACCTACTGATAAATTTACTGTAGATAAGAACAATAACAATTTTCAAACCACATCAAGTTATCCAATAAACTGGTTGTCTAGGGTGTTCCAGATTGTCCCTTTTCTTGAGAAATTCTCGAGACGTTCTTTGTGAATCACCGCACATCTGAAGCTAGCTATAAGACGTGGAAGTCACGTCCACGCATATCAATTTCTCCTCACTATTTCCTCCACATCCAAAGAGACTGCTATGTACCATCCGTGCTGAATACGTGGAATCAGGATTATTTATTTGACATCCCGATCACAGGAGCTGTTAACACTTCCCGCAAAGTTCCGTTTGATCTCCGGAAGTTCCTCCTCGCTAATCCCTGGAAAGCGAGCCCTTACACAAATAAAGAGTTTCGCGGCGGCTTGCACTAGGTCTTAAGTCTGTCCCACGTGACTCACTTTACCGTCTCCAAACTGCGGTATTTTCACACTGAAATAAATATTTCACTGTGAAAATTCTAGATCAACTCTCTCGCCTTTCGTCTGCATTTTATTGCAATATGAGAGGTGGCAGTGGTGTTGGTGGTGCTTACTGTTTTAAGAGGAAGTACAACTGGGGAAGGGCAACCATCTATATATATATAATAACATGTCCTGACTGACTGACTGACTGACTGACTGACTGACTGACTGACTGATTCATCATTGCCGAACCAAAACTAATGGACATAAACAATGAAATTTTGGAGATACATTTATATTAGGGTGTAGGCGCTCACTAAGGGAGGATTTTTGGATAATCCGTCGCTAAGAGGGTTGGGGGGGCGTATAAGGGGGTGAATTGTTTAAATGAATATATCTATATTTCAAAAACTTAATAGTTTACAGACGTAAAAATTGGTATTTGGAAACTCCTTTAAAAATAAAGGAACACGTATTTTTTGTTTTTGGAAAATCCACTGACGAGGAGGTAAACAGGAATGACGAACGGGGATGAATATTTAGGAAGACTATATCTACAGTATATCTCAGAAACGTAACATGTTACAGACGTAAAAACTGGTATTTGGAATCTCCTGTAAAAGTAAAGAAACTTAGATAATTTGTTTTCGAAAAATCCACTTAAGCGGAACTAAAAACGAGAGGTGAATTTTTAAAATGAGCGTATCTACAGTATATCTCGAAAACTTAACATGTTACAGAAGTGAAAATTGGTATTTTTTATCTCTTTTAAAAATAAAGAAACGTGTACTTTTGTTTAGGGTGGGGTGGTAAAAAGGACTGAAAAAGGGGTTGAATTATTTTTATTACGATACTGATATCTCAAAAACTGTAAGTGTTACAGACTTGAAAGTTGGTATTTGGAATTTCCTTTTAAAATGAAGAAATACGTATTTTTTCTTTTTGGAAAATCCATTAAGGGGGCTGAAAGAATTGAAAATTTAGTTGAAATATTTGTATGAGGATACTTATATCTAAAACAATAAAGATGTTCCAGACATGAAAATTTGTATTATTTTGGAATCTTCTTTCAAACTAAAGAAACACATATTCTTGTGTTTTCGGAAAATCCACCCGAGTGAGTGAATTAAAAATTTAGTGGAATTTTTTATAGGAGGGTACTTATATCTCAAAAAATAAAGGTGTTACAGGCGCGAAAATTGGTGTTTGGAATCTCCTTTAAAAATAAAGAAACACGTACTTTTTGCTGTCAGAAAATCCACTTAGGTGGGTTGGGGGTGTAGGAAGGGCTGATAAAGGGTTTGAATTCTTTTTATGGGGATACCTATATCTGAAATACTGAAGATGTTACAGGCGTGGAAATAGATATTTGGAATCTCCTTTAAAAATAAACATGTTTCTTTCGTTTTGTTTTTTTCTACTTGAGAGAAGACTGTTTCTCACATGTTCAGTTCTATGTCGCATGGTCACAAAAGGCAAAAGGCAAAACCAAAAGAGGTGGTTTACAAAGAGTTTCTGGAGTAAATGAAACTTAGTTTTTCGGTGAATTTTTTTATACTTTAGGGATTTTCAGATAATGTCTTAGTACGGTACCGACGAGCGATTACTTTCCTCAAATTACGAAATCCACGCGAGCGAAGCCGCAGAAACATGTTCTGACTGACTGATTCATCATTGCCGAGCCAAAACTACTGGATACACTGAAATGAAATTTTTCTGATACATTTATAATAGAATGTAGGTGCTCACTAAGGGAGGATTTTTGTATATTCCATCGCTAAGGGAATGAAAGGGGGGTTAATTATTTAAATGAGTACATCTATATCTCAAAAACTTACTAGTTCACAGGCGTAAAATTGGTATTTGGAATCTCCTTTAAAAATAAAGAAACGCGCATTTCATCGGTTTTCAGAAATTCCCATTAAGAGGGATGAAAAAGGTGAAAAATGGTTGAATAGCTTTTATGAGGATACTTACATCTTAAAAATTGAAGATGTCACAGACATGAAAATTGGTACTGACATCTCATTTAAAAAGAAGGAAACACGTATTTTTTTTTTTGAAAATCCAATCAATGGGGGGTGAACGGGAATGACAAAGGGGGTGAAGTTTTAGAAAGATTATATCTACAGTATATCTCAGATACGTAACATGTTACAGACGTAAAATTTGATATTTGGAATCTCCTGTAAAAGTAAAGAAACAGATAATTTTTTCAGAAAATTCACTTAAGCGGAACTAAACAAAAGGGGCGAATTTTGTAAATGAGCATATCTACAGTGTATCTAAAAAACTTAACATTACAGAAGTGAAGATTGGTATTTTCAACCTCTTTTAAAAATAAACAAACACGTACTTTTGTTTTCGGCAAAACACTTTGGGGGGGGGCGGATAAAAAGGACCGATTAGGGGGGTTAATTCTTTCTCTTAGGATACTGATATCTCAAAAACTGAAGATGTCACAGACGTGAAAGTTAGTAATTGGTATTTTGAATCTCTTTTAAAAATAAAGAAACGCGTATTTTTGTTTTCAGAAAATACACTTAGGTGGGGTAAGTACTGATAAAGAGGTCGAATTCTTTTTATGGGGATATATTTCTCAAAAACTGAAGATATTACACACACGCAACTTGATATTTGGAAAGTCCTTTAAAAATAAAGGAACATGTATTTTTTATTTTCGAAAAAACCGCTACTAAAGGTGCGGTAAAAATGAGTGAAAAATGGGTTGAATGAATTCTGTTTGGATACCGATTGCTCAAAAACTGAAGATATTTCAGATGTGAAAATTGGTATTTGGAACATCCTTAACAAAATAACACATGGTTTTACTTTTTCGAATTGAGAGTGGGCAGTTTCTGACATGAACAGTTCTATGTCGCATTAGAAGTTAGCTCTGCCAGTAGCATGGTCTCTTAGCCCCAAATAAAGAAAAGGTATTTTTTTGTTTTCGGAAAATCATCTTAAGGGGATTGTAAAAAGGACTGAAGAAGGAGTTGAATTAAATTAATAAGGATTATTATATCGCAAAATCTGAAGGCGTTACAGACATGAAAATTCGTAGTTGGGACCTTTTTAAAAGTAAAGAAATATATTCTTTTCGGAAAATCCACTTAAGCGGGTGAAAGAATTGAAATAATTATTTGAATTATCTGTGTGAGTACAATTATATATCACTAACTAAAGATGTTACAGATGGGAAAATTGGTATTTGGAATCACCTTTTAAAAGAAAAACGTATTCATTTGTTTTCTGAAATTCCACTTAAGGTGGGGGAAGGAGAGAATGGAATCATTGCTTGAATTCTTTGCATGAGGATACTTATATCTTAAAAACTAAAGGTTTTACAGACGTGAAAATTGGTATTTGGAATCTACTTTAACTATAAACACGCAATTTAAGGGGGAAGGGGAGGAAATCAACTTAAGGGGGTGAAAAGGGAGTTTAATTTTTTTAACAGAATACTTATATCTCAAAAACATGAAGATGTTACAGTAGAAACAATTGGTGTTTGAGAGCTCCTTTATAATGATTTTTGGAAAATTCACATAAGGAGATGGAGGTAGAAAGGACCGAAAAATGGACTGAATTAATTTTATGGGGATATATTTATATCTCATTAACTGATATTGTCACACACGTGAACACTGGTATTTGGAATCTCTTTTAAAATGAAAGGACCAAGTATTTTCTTTGGAAAATCCTCTTAAGAGAGGTTTTAAAAGTACTGGAAAAAGGGTTGAATTCTTTTTATGCGCATACTTATATCTAAAAACCGGATGTTACAGACGTGTTAATTGGTACCTATTTGTAATCTCCTTTAAAAACAAATAAACCCATATTTTTTCTTTTTGGAATATCCACTTAAAAGGGTGAAGAGAATTGAAAAAGGAATCGAATTCTTTTCATGAGGATATATCTCAAATACGTAAAAATAGGTATTTGGAATTTCGTTTAAAAATAAATACATACTTTTTGTTTTCGGTAAACACCATTAAGTGGGTGAATGAAAGGTGAAAAAGGGGTTGAACACCTTTTATGAGGATATATCTCAAAAAGCGGAGATGTAACAGACGTAAAAATTGGTATTTGGATTTTCCTTTAAAAATAAACACGTATTTAAGGAGAGGCGGAAGGGCTGAAAAGGGGGTTGAATTATTATTTTTATCCGGATACTTATATCTCAAACACCGCAGATATTACAGACGTGGAAATTGGTATTTGGAATCCCCTTAACAAAAGGAAGCATGGTTTTACTTTTTCGACTTGAGAGTGGGCAGTTTCTGACATGGACAGTTCTATGTCGCATTATCTGAAGTTAGTTCTGCCAGTAGCCTGGTCATCTTAGTCCCAAAAGGCAACGCCAAAAACGTGGTGTGCAAAGAGGTACAGTGGTAAATGAAACTCAGTTTTTCGTTGAGTTTTTTCACCTTAGGAATTTTCAGAAAATATCTCAGTGCAATATTGAGGAACGATTGCATTTATCAAATTACGAATTCCAGGCGAGTAAAGCCGCGGGTAAGTGCTAGTCCTCTATATAGCACTAATCGGAGACAAAAATGGAAGGAGTACGACACTTCGGAAAATGAAGATATCGGACAAAGAAGGACAAGGGCCACGAAGGGCGTGCAAATGAAAGGCTCCCTAGGCCTCGCAACCTAATAGCGTCGGAGTGGGAAAAGAACTAATCTTGACCAAGGGATATCGGATAGGAAAGGTGAATGTGAGGAGCCTGACATAAGTACGGGGAAACAATGCGAGGATTCAGCTAAGGTCCCTGTGGTTGCCATCGCACGTCCCCAATTTAAGAGCCCCTGATGCCTCATTTTGTCGCCTCCTATGGCAGGAGTGGGATTCCGTGGGTGTTATTCCACCATCCCCATCCACAGGGAGGCAATATGAGAAGATCACTTAGAAGTGGAAAATGTACATGCCTACAGAATAACCCTATAAGTTGCGAAAGACTGAGAGACTGAAAGAAGTCAATGTTATTGTATGATTAAAATCAAATACAAGAGATCATCATGTCTATATCGATGGTTTTCTTTTAAAACCTCGTAAGTCCCAATGCTCTTCCTAACCACTGTATTCCTTAAGACTGGTCACGCCTCCCAGCTATATATTTATATGTAGTCCATCAGAATCATTATCGTTGTGGTCATCTTCCTATGCTATTGTGTAAAGGAAAATGAACCTTAAATACATTATACTGTAGGAATGTGTAAATCTGCCATGCAAGCAACATCCCTACAATACGGCACGGTAAGGTCCATTTTACTTTACACAGTAGCATAGAAAAATCAATACAGCGAAAATTATTCTGATGAAGTGTATATAAATATATGACCGGAAGGCGTGACCAGTCTTAAGGAATATAATGAGTAGGAAGAACATTTGGACATACGAGGTTTTTAAAGAAAGAGAACGCAATGTCATATGGAATGTCGAATTGACTTTATCCCACCCGACTACATCTGCCGAGTTTGAACCCACGCTCTTAGGATACAGCGACCTTCACTCTACCATTGATCCAGAGATTTATATAAGAACATATCGATGGCTTTCTTTTAAAACCTCGTATGTCCAAATGTTCTTCCTACCCATTATATTCCTTAAGACTGGTCACGCCTCCCGGTCATATATTTATATGCAGTCCATCAGAATAATTTTCGCTGTGTTCATTTTCCTTTGCTAACGTCTAAAGGAAAATGGACCTTACCGTACTGTATTGTAGGGATGTTGATTGCATGGCAAATTTAGACACTCCTACAGTATAATGTATTTAAGGTTCATTTTCCTTTACAAATTGGCAGAGGAAAAGGACCATAATGAAAATTATTCTTTTAGACTGCATATAAATATGGAACTGGGAGGCGTGACCAGTCTTAAGGAATATAATGGATAGGAAGAGTATTCGGACTTACGAGGTTTTTAAAGAAAGCCATCGATATGTTGTATGAATGGGGTTTCTTTTATCTGATATTCTCTTCAGTCATTATTATTATTATTATTACAATACTTATTCTTTTTATTCTTATTACTAGTATTATGACTCTTATTGCCTTTATAATTTGTTACTTGATCTTAGTTGTTTATACTTTCATCATGCTGTTTCGTATAATTAATATGCAAAATACACAATTGTAGTTTATATGCTTACATTCCTGCTGTTTATTATAAGAATATTATTATAAATTCATTTCACTTGACTGTTAAGTGCAGGTATTTAGATAACATTATATCTAGAGTATTAAACATTTAATTTGGATTTTAGTGATGTTGTAACAATCAACAGTATTTATTATTTTGTAAAATTACTGTCTTGCTTTCATTTATATGTTTACATTTTTAAATGTTATTATTGAAAGTGGTTAAGTGTAAGAGGGGCAGTGAGCCCAACTCCACCGCAAGGGTAAGTCAAGAGTAAATAAATAAATAAATAAATAAATAAATAAATAAATAAATAAAAATGAAAATAAATATCTTCAAAGAAGAGCCAAGAAGGAAAAACCTCCCATGACTTGCATTTTGTTGCAGCTGATATAATTACTTGACCATGAATGTGTTTACTTCTGTCACCTAATGTAACAAAGTTTTAAAAGTAAATTTTCACGATGTAAGAGAGAATAGTAATAATGTCTAATTCTATTCTACATATAATGAAACATATTAAAATACTGTCTCTAACCCACTGGAACGATGCATTGTGTTTATATTGGCTTGCTCTGGAATCAAAGACACGTGCGCTAAATCCTTTCATAACTCTGTATATTTTCTCAGAAGATGCAAGACAAATATTGTATAAGTAAACGAATCATGGTGCTTAACGCAACTCAACTTCACTTGAACTGGGTATGAAAGGCTTTTATAATGTACCAGATTTATTGAACTAACAAAAATGTGACGATGGAGGTGACGAGAGGATTTCGTCTCGTGCCATCAGCATCACTTAACCTCAGTATGAGAAGAGAGATTGCAGAAAACAACTGTAGTACTGACATGAATTCTGTCCTGAAATAAAGATGATTCAACCAAGTTATAACAAATAAACTCGCCAAGATTGAAAGAAGGACAATTTAGTTAACTCTCCCGAAAAAGACATTCATACAAGGAAGTACACTGTCGGAATTTAATACATTCAATACCTATTTTTCTTCATAAGACTAGAGGCTATTTTAACCCTGAATTATTTTAAGGCAGGATACATTTTTCGGTGGACCAACCTGGTCAAGAGCGACCCGCGGACAAGATTATCAACCCAAATAGCACATGCGTGTCTGCTGGCAGGGCCTAAACGCGTAGGGATTTAACACCAACGGGTTTCTTGGTTAGATTCGCTTTTCCTTTCCTGTTAGCTAAATTTTTAGAGTATGTATTTCCGGTCAGCAGGTGATGGGTTAATCATTATGGAGTTTTTATCGATTTTTTTCGATAGTTCCGATTTTGTTTTCAGGCTATAAAGTCGAACTTCGATATCTCAAAGTGCCTGCGGTGGCTGAAAGTACTGCCAGTTATCGAAAATTCTAGGTACAGAAAAACGTACATATTACTACGGCTCCACATAAAATGTCAGCTGTGCTGTTCTTTTCTTTCTCATTTTTGACACTTTCCTGTTTTTCAACTCCTAAAATGTGAATATTATTTTATATCGTATTAAACATTTTATTTTACCATAAGAAGCAACGTTTTCATTTTTGAATACTTACAAATTTATATTTTTAAAAATAAATCTGTAATTTTCCTGCGTTGTTTTCTCTTTAACCTGTGCTCTCTATAACATTCTTTAACAGGTTAGCGGCACCCTATGCGTCTTCCCCAACTTATGACTGTCAACTCGTACTGCTTGCCGGGGATTGCGATGTGGCTTCAAGCTACTGTAGTACGTGGATGCACAAGGTAGCTAAGTTCATAAGGCTAGTCAAACAATAATCTCTGACTGAAATGTGCAGTAGAGTGTGTTTAATTTTGTATAAGGAGACGATTTAAGTTTAGGTTTCTCCTACAGAAAATAATTTTATCTGGGTATAATCAAGTATATGTAAGCGTAATGTTCTGCATGTACTTCGAAATACAGGAAAAACTCACTCTGGGTTTGGATTATTCTTCAAGAGATCGAAGAATTCGAATAGTAGAAATTCTAGTTATCGAAGATATAGGCCTATATAAGGCGTGTTCAAAAAGTTTCCGTTTGAGGGCGTTGCTTGCAGCGGATATGCAACGTAGTGCGACTCCGGTGCGGGTATATAAGCACGGACACGTAGGCAAAGGGATTAGTACTCAGTTAAGCAACAGTGGCCATGGTCAGCACTTGGATGGGTGACCATTCGACCTACATTTGCTCTACTTACCAACCCAATAAGATATCATGAATTCTAAATTATATTTCCCTCAACGGGATACTATGACACCCTTGGGCTCGTCCCTAGGCCATTTTTCACCCCCTTGAGATGGAGGTCACATTCTGACCAATGCGATATCTTAACAAGGTACCACCACTATCTAAACCGCCCAGTCCATTCATTACTCGTCGAAAGCAGCACTCAAGACCGTATAGGTCGAAGGGCTAAAATGACACAAAGGATCCGAGCTTCCGCCCGCATATCCATTGTGACGCGTGGTCTGTAAAGGGATTAGTGTGATAGTCGTGCCATGCCGAGGTGCGTGCGTTAAATACGGCCACGTGAACTATGGCGACGTTATTAACAAATGCGTCCAAACAGGACCAACGTACTCTTATTCTGTTCTTGGCTGCCGAAGGACAAACACCGGTGAACATCCATCAGAGACTGAAGACTGTGTATGTGGTATGTCTGTCGAAAACCACCGTTGAGGAATGGTGCACCAAGTTCCGTGCGGGTCGCGTTTCGACAGAAGACGCCGGTAAATCTGAGAGGCCAGCCTCATCCATTACGAACAACTACAAATCAAGTGGAAGACACTCGAGCACCTGATCTCTCCCCATGCGAGTATCACGCCTTCAGTCCCCTCAAAAAGGCCTTGAAGGATCGACGCTTCCTGACGGATAAGGACGTGCAGCATGCGGTTACGGACGTTTTCACGCAGCAGGACACGGTGTTCTAGCACCTGGAGTTTCGTAGGGATGAGTATCTCAATGCTCACGGCGATTTAGTCTGACTGACATTCCGATTCAGGACTGTAGGGCCGTCGAAAAGAAACTCTTTGGTCGCCACTTATATAACACATGAATTATAAAGGATTACGACGGGAAATGTTCATTCGAGATACGGAAAATTTGAGTTACAAACGTTCGATTTATAGAAGTTCAACTGTACTTCACGCGATGTTAGCGATTCAGCTTGTGAAATACTCTCTTGTGTAGTCTGTTTCTTATGCTTCTCTTGTATGAAATTTCATGTAATTTGCTTTTCTATCCCTCATTCCCGTTTCTTGATATTGGTTCGGGGATGAGTTTAGATGAATTATTCATAATGACATGACTTTTACCACTGGATGCCCTTCCCGACGTGTACCTCAGTTGAAGAGTCAATGGAGATGAAAATAATGATGGAAGAAATTGGGTACGGAGGTGGAGGAAATCGGCTATGGCCTGTGACTAGGAACTGTCCCGGTATTTGCCTGGAAGTGAAAATGGGAAACCAAGAAAACCATTCTCAGGACAACCGACGGTGGAGTTCAAACCGACGCGTCTCCCGAATGCTGCAGAGCTTGGCTCCATAGCCGTAGCGCGCTAAAACTACGCTCGGTATGAAATTCAATGTAGTTTGTTATAAATAAGAGTGTATGTGTATAATAACGGCGTGTGGCCTTCGGAGAGGCCTGGTGCAGGTTTTGATTTGACTCCCGTAGGCGACCTGCGCGTCGTCATGAGGATGAAATGTTAATGAAGAAGGCGCATAACCCCAGTCTCCGTACCAGGGGATTTAACCAATTATGTCAAAATTCCAGACCCTGCTGGGAATCGAACCCGAGACCTTTGTGACCTAAGACCAGCACTCTAACCATTTAGCCATGAAACCGGACAAAAGTAATCTCGTGTCATCATCCTGAGGTGGTGCAGCTATTTTCAGGCACACCCCCCATGGAGGGGAGTTGCATGCACAATTTCAACCAAATACCAGCCCTCCTGTCATTCTTAAATTTGAGGCAGTACCGAGAATCGAACCCTGGCTGCCGATAATGGGAGCTAATAACACTAACCGTTACGCTACGGAGGCGGAGAGAGTGTGTGTGTGTGTAAGGCAACACGATAGACATAAGGGGAACAGCTAAAAGACGTAAATGAATATTGCAGGATTCGGAAACTCAAGGGTTCAACAAGAAAGAAACGGATTTCTTAATGCCTTCCAAAAACAATATCGGTATAGCCAGTGAAGATTTTGTTTAAATGTTGTAGGAATTATTATTAAATCACTTTACCGCCCAGGGTTGGTTTTTCCCTCGGACTCGGTGAGGGATCCCACCTCTCCCGCCTCAAGGGCAGTGTCCTGGAGCGTGAGACATTTAGTCGGGGTTACAGCTGGGGAGGAAGACCGGTACCTCGCCCTGGCGGCCTCATCTGCTAGGCTGAACAGGGGCATTGTGGGGAATTTGAAGATGGGAAGGGATAGGCAAGGAAGAGGAAAGGAAACGACAGTGGCCCCGAGAAGAAGCTGGAAACCACGGAAAACCACTTGGTGGATGGCTGAGGAAGGAATTGAACCCCCCCTTCTCGGTTTCATCCCGAGGCAGAGGTGACCCAGTTCCAGTCCTCGTACCACTTTTCAAATATCGTGGCAGAGCCGGGAATCGAACTCGGGCGTACGGGGGTGACTGCTAATTACACTAACCAGTACACCACATGGGCGGACGTAGGAATCTGTTAATGTTCTGTAATTCTTACAGGAATCTTGATTTCTTTTTTGGATGCTATGACTTTCGGAGAAGTCTTATAGCCGACTTGGACATCAGTGACGATGGGGCCCTAACTCAGATGAATTCTAATGGTTAAGACTGCACAAACACCCAACCCTTGAGCCAATGAATGTTAAAATTTCTGACCAGACCGGGAATCAAACCCGGTACCCCTTGGACCACACGCGAGCATGCTCACCATTTAGCAATGGAACCAGACCTTTTGCGCTGAAGGATTCAGGAAGAAAACACTAGTTATTTGATGTTCGCATTACTTGACAACAAAATTCTTCCAGTGTAGTGCAGTTTTGTCAACTATTCTTCCTTCTTTTTCTTTACCGTCTGCTTTACGTTGCACTGACACGGATAGGTTTGATGGCGACGATGGGGTAGGAAAGGGCTAGGAGCGGAAAGGAAGCGACCGTGGCCTTAATCAGGGTTCAGTCCCAACATCTGCGTGGTGTGAAAACTGGTAACCATGAAAAACCATCTTCAGGGCTGCCAACAGTGGGGTTCGAATTCACTATCTTCCAAAAGTTGGTAGTAACTTATTATATAATTTTAAGGGAAATATTTTAGCTGCAGTATTGTGTGAATATTGTCAAGGCATTCTCGCTCTTCTTAATGTATGTGCTGCGGGTCAGTATATCTCCAGAAATATTATCGCATAGAAGGTTTTGTCCCGGCAACGACGATATATATCAGCTGCAGAGTACAACAATCACTTAATCAACGATGAGTACGCTCCAACTTTGTCGGCTTGTGTTCGGGAGATTGTGGGTTCGAACCCCACTGTTGGCAGCCCTGAATATGGTTTTCCGCAGTTTCCCATTTCCACACTAGATAAACGCCGCGACTGTATGTATCCTAATTAAAGCCAGACTCCTCACAGATTCTTACAACGGGTGAATTTTTGTGCAATAATGACGAGGAAGCAATGAAGCAGAAGGGTCGATGCAAGGGTAAGCTTAAGTTTTTAACATTTAAGTAAATGTATTGAAGAAACTGTGGATTTTTAGTCAGCTCTGCGATTTGTTAACGACATGAAACCGAAGTGAGTTAACAGAAGTTTATGAGAAATAATTTAGATATATGATAAACGTTTGTATTTTTATAGCCTATTGCAAATACCGTAGAAATGTATGTTGTATGGCAATGATGTTAGATAAAGTATGCATGAAGAAGTGGAAAGTATCGTAAATAAAGTCCATTGTCATAAAGCTGCTGAAATAGATGAAATTAGACCTGAAACGGTGAAATTTTGTAGGAAGGCAGGGATGAAATGGTTTCGAAGAGTTAACTGATCAACATGGAATGTTACTAAGGAGCCTTCTGATTGGATAAGTGCAGTAATTCCAGGTATCTACAAGCAAGGGAACAACAAGGATTGCAACAACTATCGAAGTATTTCATTGATCAGGCAAATGTTCACTGGCATTTTGGAAGAGAGTGTGCGATCAGTGGTTGAAAGTAAGTTGGATGAAAACCAGTGTGGTTTCAGATCACAGAAGGGCTGTCAGGATCAGATTTTCAGTATGGGCTAGGTGATTTAAAAATACTACGAGGGGAATAGAAAGTTTTGTTTATGTTTCGTAGATCTAGAGAAGTACCGAGAGAGAAGATGTTAGCCGTACTAGAGGATTAGGAGTAAATTATTCAAGGTAATCAGAGGTATTTGAACTCACAATTAGGATGTAGTCAAAACTGGTGGTAGAATGAGTTCTTCGTTCAGCGTACTTGCAGGGGTTACACAAGGCTGTAATATTTCTCCTTTCTTGTTTATAGTTTACATGGATCATTTGCTGAAAGGTATAAAGTGGCAGTGGGGGATTCAGTTAGGTGGAAATGCAGTTTGGGCTATGCTGACGACTTGGTATTCATGCCTGACTGTTCTGAAAGTCTGCAATTTAATATATTGTTATTTAAAAATAAATGCAATCAATATGATATGAAAATTAGCATTTCCAAGACTTACGTGATGTCAGTGGGGAACAAACCTAAGAGAAATGGATGCCATGTTGGAAATACGAAACTGGAAAAGGTAGACCAATTCAAGTATTTAGGATGTGTACCCTATCAGGATGGTAGTATAGTAAATGAGATTGAATCGAGGTGCAGCAAAGGTAGTGCAGCGCGCTCGCAGTTGCGATCAACAGTATTCTGTAAGAGAAAAGTCTTCTCCCAGAGAAAACTATATTTACAAGGATCTCTGTTATACGGGAGGGAAACTTAGATGGACTCTGGATATCTTAATCATGATTCAAAAGTAACAGACATGGAAACAGTGAGTATAATTGCTGATACAAACAGGTGGGCAGGAGGGTACACACAATGAGAAAATAAAGGCTAAGTTAGGAATAAACTCGACTGATGAAGCTGTGCGCATAAACTGGCTTCGGTTCTGGCGTCATGTGAGACGAACGGAGGAAGATGGGATACGTAGGAGAATGAAATGAAATGTCGTATGGCTTTTAGTGCCGGGATGTCCCAGGACGGGTTCGGCTCGCCAGGTGCAGGTCTTTTTATTCGACACCCGTAGGCGACCTGCGCTTCGTGATGAGGATGAGATGATGATGAATACAACACATACACCAAGACCCCGTGCCGAAGAAATTAACCAATTAAGGTTAAAATCCCCGACCCGGCCGGGAATCGAACCCGCGACCCTCTAAACCGAAGGCCAGTACGCTGACCGTGTGACTTCCCCTCTCGGAGAACAATCATCGAACGAGAAATGCTACCATTCAAGCTAAGGGCGCCAATCTTTAAGTTGAGGACTTAAAGATAAAAATTTATAATCAAGCTTGGACGGACTCTTATCACAGGGGTGATCATTAAGCAGGAGAATTAGAAATCAAAAGGCTAATTAAGGCAGATTGATTAAATTGAACTAGAAAAATACTATTTATTATATTGAATATAAATGACGACGGTTTAACGAGAACTGAATTTAAAATAGAAAATGAATTTAACAAAAAAAATTGAATGACTCTACTTCGCGAAAACTTGCAATATCTTTAACTCGCTTGCTCACCATGTAGTCTTGTTCTGCTGGTCCTTGGAAAGCTTCCATCCTTGTAGCTGGAACATCACCGGTCGTCTTTGAGATCTCTTCATCTGCAGCTAAGTACCATTCCTGCCTTGCAAATTGCACCCACCACTAATTGGAAGATGACTTCAAAACTAACACTCCCTATTATGCTTTATCCCATATATTGGAGATAAGCCCTAAGTCATAGTTAGAAGAACCACCTTGGGTTATATGGAGAGGATACTCAATTAAGAATCCTTCCAACTTTACTGAAAATGTTCTCTGAAGTTTCATTTCTATCTAGATTAATACTACCTATTGACTTAGACTGGTTCAAACCGGTCTTGTAGCCGAGCTGTACGTACTTCCTGATGAGAGTGACTATACACCCCTCATTCAGAATTTCTAAGTATCGAGACGAAGAATCGAGTAGAGGATCAAGTAGAATAATGTAGAATAATATCGATCAGAATGACGCCAAGAGCTCCAACACGCCCTTTTATAACCTTCTCTCGCGCTAATTACAGGTCGCTACACGTGGTCCAATCAGATGACACGTCTCTCCCCACTCTAGATATTAGAGTTGACGGGTCTTAACCATGATATTAACTGTTCTTCTATTAGTCCTTTCACTCAGTATCCATGGCAACATGACGCTCCTTTGAAAATATAGGCGGTGATCAGTTTGAATAATTCTGGTCGAAATACGGTAGCTTACGTTAGAACGCTTGAACACGTGCTCGCTTTTCCCAGAACTTGGTGTCTAAATTTGTCCTTCCTTCTTCCTCGGTGATGTGGCAAGATAGAGGAAATCTACTGCAAGTTAATTTTAACCGACTGTCGCAAGAATCTAAGTGAATATTAGGATATTCAGCCCTCGTTTACCAGTCGTAGTTACAAAGTAATGAAATGATAGTGAGCAAATGATTAAACATGAATTATAATACAATTACATACCAAAATAAATATCATGACGTTAAATTCCTGAATTAATTACACATAATAAAATTAACATAATTACCCTGTAACGTCTGGAACGTTACATACGCCCCCATGAGTTCTTAACAAATATCACATGAGTTGAGAACTCACACACTTACTCCCACATTGACTTGAAATACCTCTATTACCTGCCCATTACGAGCGACAGTATTTTCATACAATTAATTATATCTCACTTTTTCCATATCTCTCTTAGACTGCTTACCATTGCGAATGTCTGTTATTTCAGTTCATCTTGAGGTTTAGATGCTAAATTATGCCCAACACAAGCAACTTTCCATTTTTGTAAAAAACAAGATTATCCTAGAGAATATAACATAATATATATACAATTCAGATTACAAACTCTGCCGAGTGTCTTTTGTCCTTTTACTCCCCATCTTTCCGACATTCTTTGCTAGATAGCAGTAACACGTTCTCTTCCAATCTTTTACATTAAAACCATGGAAAACTAATGATACAAACAATTTACACTTTCATCACTCTTTCGAATGTTTCAACCTTATCTTGAAGCATTATGCAATACACTTCACACAAATACACACGTGATTTAAGCTCACGGTAAAATTATTGCAAGTTAGAAATGCACATACGGGAAAATTAATTATTTGCCGTCGTCAGCTTTAATTAACCTTCTGTAACATCTCAGAAAACAAATATATAAAATTTCATGGCCTCACATACGGAAAACAGATGATCTATCGTAAATCTACCGCCACACAAACACCTCCCTTGTTTACAAACACAACTAGGAAATACCACCACAATTGAGACGTAAACACATACCGCTCGTAGTCTGACATAACAAGTAGCAACTTCCCCGAGTTACTGACCTATATCTCACAATCCGGTTCAGCCACCTCACACGACAGGTATCTCCGTAAACTACTAATGTTATATGAACCATTCATTACGCTCTCGCCATCCGCTAACTTGTAAGCACAGGGTCCTAGTTTTCTATGTACTTTATAAGGGCCTTGATATAAAAGAAAAAATTTCTTTGTTACCTTATCCTCACTATTTGACAACATGGGAACTCTCACCAAAACCATATCACCTACCTCAAAGTTATCAAGTACCTTACGTTTCTGCTGCCTTTTACGTTTATCTCCAGATTTAATCAGGTTCTCCCGTGCCAGTCGGACGTAAAATTCAGCATTACGAGGTGGTTCCTCAGGCAAACCTAACACTCTCACTACAAATCGTCTGAAAAAATTACATACACCAATATACGATCTGAGCTCCTTAATATTTCTAGGTGTCGTAGTATTCAATATTTTTTCAATTCTTGTGCTCTCAGGCGTCACTCCCATTGCCGATGCACGGTGCCCCAAAAAAGTCACCTCTCGTCTACTGAAAACACATTTGTCAAGTTTCAGAGTAAAACCAGCATACTCTAATTTAGAAAAAACCCTCTCCACGTGGTCCAAGTGCTCTTCAAAGGTACTAGATCCTATAACCAAATCATCGATATAAATAGTAGCATAATCTCCAGTATCATCTCCCAAGGCAATACTTAGTGCGCGAATAAGAGCTGCCGAACTCGTACGGGTCCCAAAAGGAACACGCCTAAATTGGTACAAACTATGCTTATAGCTGAAAGCAGTAAGAGGCCTGTCTTCTGATCTTAAAGGTATCTGCCAAAAACTACTCCTAAGATCTAACGTAGAAAACCAACTCTTACCCTGAAAATTCTGTATCAACTCTTCAATGGTTTGTGATCTCAACTGATCAGCACCAATACGTTTGTTCATCTCCCTGCCATCAATACACAAACGTATTGATCCATCAGACTTAGGCACGACAATTAAGGGATTAACATATTGACTGTTTGATAATTCAATCACATCGTCTGCTAACATAGCTTGAATTTGATCCTCTACGGCTTTGGCATATTTGTGTGGTATCGGATACCGCGGTCCGCTGAATGGAGTCTTATCCAGCACAGAAAAAGAATGTTCATACAGATGGGTAACACCAGGTTTCTCGGAGAAAATCTCCACGTGTTCACATAACACTTCAAATAACTTGTCCTTCTGGATTTCATTTAACTCATTTCTACTTACGGCTTCTTTCAAGCCACATATTTTATCCTCATTAATCCAGAACTGGCACAACTTCAGGCCCTCACTAGCCTCTTCATTAACTTTAGGAACCTCTCTCATTCTCCACACTGTACTAACTTCCGTTTTCCTCTGAATTTCCTCCTCAAACTTGACCTTGATATCCTCATTATTCCACCTCAAATTTAGCACTAGATCATTGTAATTTAACTGAGCCAATTTTAACGTTAACCAGTCAGATCCCAAGATAAGATCAAATATCAAATGCGGAATTACCAAACATATCTGAACGCTAATAGAATTATTAATGCAGATCGGGACAACTACTTGTTTACAAATTTGCTTAGACCTCTTTCCAACAGCCGTACTGATGAAAGTAGACTTAACAGGCATTTCCTCCAACTGAATACCCTGTTTCACTAATGACTCATACCACTGAGAACTAATACATGATATTTGGCTACCAGAATCAATCAAAACTTTAACCCACGCCCCCCAGACTTTCAATTTAACAACGGGATTGACTACTTTATTACTTGAATCTCCATTATTCTGCTCGGGTTCATACAACAAATCGTCTCTAACATCTAGGTCATATGGTAACACTTTCATGGCAAGACACTTCGCTACCTTCGTACTAGGCTGGAATTCTGACCTAACATTACAGCCTCTAGTTAGTTTAAAGGTTCCCTTTGTGTATTGACGTTGGACTCATTAGTACATTGCTCTGGCCTCCGTTGGGAATTTCCTGTCCTATATTCAGGTGCTCCGCTCCTGCTGTTCTGCTGAGGTCTGAACTGATTGCGAGCTTCGTGATTCTGTATTCTACCGTCATGTCTCATTCCGTTGTGATGACTAAAGTTCTGAATATTCTCCGTTCTACTCCTAAGGTTACCTAACGCATCAAAACTGCCTAGTAGGTTCTCCATCTCCTGAATAGTTCCAACTTTTTGCATGCAGGCCGCTTCTCTCACCCTGTCCCGAAAATGTTTCAAAAGTAGTCTTACTACATCAGACCCCTCGGTTATACCATCTAAGTTCTGACAAATCATGACATGTGCCAGGAAGTACTCGGTCATAGTAACTCCTTCATGCTGTTTGTACCTCCCAAATACCACCCTTTCTCTCTCCCGAGCTTGTATCGCTTCATTCCAGAATTTCTCTCTAAACTTATTTCTGAATTCTTTCAGGTTCGTCATCGTCTGCCTATATACCATGAACCAAGACCGAGTTTCTCCTACAAAAGCATGGTCAATATTTTCCATAACGTCTTCCCAGTCCATAGACCCTTCCTCTAGACGCTTTTCAAATCGTTTTTCTATCATCTTAAGGAAATCTAGCGGGTTCGTTTGTTTCCCATTAAATTTAGGTAGTTCAATTTCCCTAATGTAGCTATTTCCTAGACATTGCCTTCCCGTGAAAACCTGTTTATCCTTTGCCACCTGTTTTAACTTATTTTCTGCTTTCTCCATCCGGCATTCTACATCTCTGTCTCTCCTATCAATTTCTCTCTCCAAATTAACCTGCTTCTCTTTCAATGTCCTAATTTCAATCTTATTCTCTTCAGCTATCGCAAACCTTTCTTCACTTGCCCGGGTCTCATCTTCTATTCTAAGCTTTACCGTGTCAATCTCTTGTTGGACGTGGTCTTTGAGTATCCGTATTTCCCCTCTTTGAGTCTCAACTCTCTTATCAATACTAGTGACCTGCCTCATTACTTCCTCCCTAGTAGAGTTGTTTTCCTTCCCCATTAATTCCAGGAATTCACTTCTCTGCTCCGCAAACTTTTCTTCTACCTCTTTCCCTTGCCGTACATATTCCCTTTCCTGGTCCTCTAATCGCTTATTAAAATGTTCATTTTTTACCACCAGATCGCGTAACTGCCTACTGTGTTCGTCCATTCTCCGATTCGCTTCCTCCTTATTTTCCCTCATCTCCCTGCTTAATTCAGCTTTAGTTTGCTCTAACTGTTCTTTAAGTTCATATTTAATATTCTCAATTTTAGTGTTAGTTTGTTCTAATTCACTTTTAAGCTCAGATTTAGTTTGTTCCAATTCATTTTTAAGCTCAGATTTAGTTTGTTCTACATCTGTTTTAATTTGTTCCAATTCATTTTTTATTTCCGATTTACTGTCCTCTATCTTACTTAACATTAATTGCATCATTCCCATTAACTGATCATTATTATTACCTTCATTGTTAGTGTTTACTTCCGCTTCGCCCCCCATCCTACTATCATCTGACTCCATACTGACTTCTTTGTGCTTGCCTTCACTCTCCATACTACTTACACTTCTATCTTCAATTTCCTCTACTAGACTACACAACTCTTCCTCTGAACTCAATACATTATTGCCTTTTATCGCCCGTCCACTGCGTAACATTCTCTCCTCTTTCGTCTGATCAGCCATGACCCTTCCCACAATCAAACACTCCTAATGAAACGTGGATATCCAAATTTTGCCCATAATACGAATTCTGATATCGTTACTGTTATTAACTGCTCCGTACTTAATGATTTTCTCGCCACACGTTGGAGCGGCATTTATGTGAATTCCCCTCTCGGAGAACAATCATCGAACGAGAAATGCTACCATTCAAGCTAAGGGCGCCAATCTTTAAGTTGAGGACTTAAAGATAAAAATTTATAATCAAGCTTGGACGGACTCTTATCACAGGGGTGATCATTAAGCAGGAGAATTAGAAATCAAAAGGCTAATTAAGGCAGATTGATTAAATTGAACTAGAAAAATACTATTTATTATATTGAATATAAATGACGACGGTTTAACGAGAACTGAATTTAAAATAGAAAATGAATTTAACAAAAAAAATTGAATGACTCTACTTCGCGAAAACTTGCAATATCTTTAACTCGCTTGCTCACCATGTAGTCTTGTTCTGCTGGTCCTTGGAAAGCTTCCATCCTTGTAGCTGGAACATCACCGGTCGTCTTTGAGATCTCTTCATCTGCAGCTAAGTACCATTCCTGCCTTGCAAATTGCACCCACCACTAATTGGAAGATGACTTCAAAACTAACACTCCCTATTATGCTTTATCCCATATATTGGAGATAAGCCCTAAGTCATAGTTAGAAGAACCACCTTGGGTTATATGGAGAGGATACTCAATTAAGAATCCTTCCAACTTTACTGAAAATGTTCTCTGAAGTTTCATTTCTATCTAGATTAATACTACCTATTGACTTAGACTGGTTCAAACCGGTCTTGTAGCCGAGCTGTACGTACTTCCTGATGAGAGTGACTATACACCCCTCATTCAGAATTTCTAAGTATCGAGACGAAGAATCGAGTAGAGGATCAAGTAGAATAATGTAGAATAATATCGATCAGAATGACGCCAAGAGCTCCAACACGCCCTTTTATAACCTTCTCTCGCGCTAATTACAGGTCGCTACACGTGGTCCAATCAGATGACACGTCTCTCCCCACTCTAGATATTAGAGTTGACGGGTCTTAACCATGATATTAACTGTTCTTCTATTAGTCCTTTCACTCAGTATCCATGGCAACATGACGCTCCTTTGAAAATATAGGCGGTGATCAGTTTGAATAATTCTGGTCGAAATACGGTAGCTTACGTTAGAACGCTTGAACACGTGCTCGCTTTTCCCAGAACTTGGTGTCTAAATTTGTCCTTCCTTCTTCCTCGGTGATGTGGCAAGATAGAGGAAATCTACTGCAAGTTAATTTTAACCGACTGTCGCAAGAATCTAAGTGAATATTAGGATATTCAGCCCTCGTTTACCAGTCGTAGTTACAAAGTAATGAAATGATAGTGAGCAAATGATTAAACATGAATTATAATACAATTACATACCAAAATAAATATCATGACGTTAAATTCCTGAATTAATTACACATAATAAAATTAACATAATTACCCTGTAACGTCTGGAACGTTACAACCGTTCAGCCAGAGTCGGACCGTAGGAGGATAATGGACGTAGACATAGAGGGTAAGAAAAGTAGAGGGAGGCCAAGGAGATGATAGCCAGACTCAGTTTCTTATTACGGTCAGACTCAGCTTCTAATGATTTAAATATAAGAGGTATAGAAGTAAACTAGGCCAGTGAGCCAGTGGCGTAATGTTAATGCCTTCAATACAATCGGGCCTGGGTCTTTAAGGGGGCCCGCAGACTCCTCAAAAAAAATTATTATATATAGCCTAATGTCATTCTTCACGGAAATGATAAGGGCGGTTTTGTACAATCAGTCGACATAGTTGACCAAAATATTGCTTCCGATTGAAATAGCTAAAAATAAAATTCAGGAATGGGCGAAACACTGGTAATTTTTGACGATTGAATTTCCTGAATTTTATTTTTAGTCGAAATAGTTGTTTATTTTTGTTTTATTTTTTACTGTTTGTACGTAGAGAAATTGCCACTTGGTTGCACCTAGCAGCAGTTCATTGTGTTGAGCAGGGCGTCTCAAACGCACTAAATCTCACGTGAGCAAACCGAACCGCAGGGGTTCTCTGCAACGTGCATCGGTCCGACTCGGCTCGGTTCGGACCAGCATTCTGTCTCGGGGCGACTCGACTGAACTCGGCTATGCTCGTCTCAACTCTACTCGGATGGTGGAGCACTGCAGAGCAAGTGAGGAAGGGGAAACAGGCGGAGTGAGCGAGACAGGCGTACGGAAAGAGAAAGACAGCGCTATTGCTCAAAATAGAGCAGTGGAAGTTTGCACTCTGGTCAACCTAGCGAAGTCGTCTTTTGCACTTTGCACTGCGCAATGCACCGGTGCATAACAACACAGCACAGCTGTCATCCCTCGCAACACCATGACACGCTCCTCACAAAAGACCTCAAGAAATTATTTCAGCAATGAACATTGATACTAAAACATCACATTTCAGTTAGGAAATGATACTTTGTTAATGTGTAGTGCACCTGATTTTGTATTATGCACAAGTGTTCCTGAGCATTTAACTTTCGACAACAATGTATAATGCCAATAAGAAGCTGGGGTAGTAGCAATCAGTCAACTCAGGTTCGAACGAGCTCTTTCTGCGCGAAGTTGCTTGTCAGTTGCGCGGTTTGATATTTTTCAAACTTTAATTGAACTATTTTTTAATCGAATAAATTCAGTATCGGGTTGCAGGGTATAGTTTTGTAGTTAATGAAGAATGAAACCAATTAAAATTAAATTCGAACGTCTAAGTGGTGCGCGGCTAGCAGCTTAGCAGCTTATGCGTCAAACCACGGAGGGAGTCAAATAAAACCTATTAAACATTATGTTTTAATAATATCACAATAACGAATAATCCCTTTGTTTATAATTATAACTTGACAATATATTGCATTACTTCTGATGTCCGGCTTCATGGCTAAATGGTTAGCGTGCTGGCTTTTGGTCACATGGGTCCCAGGTTCGATTCCCGGTAGGGTCGGGAATGTTAACCATAATTTGGTTAATTTCTTCAGCACAGAGCCTGGGTGTATGTGTCGTCTTCATCATAATTTCATCCTTCCTCATCAAGACGCGCAGGTCTCCTTCGGGAGTCAAATCAAGAGACCTGCATCATGGCGAGCTGACTTGTCCTCGGACACTCCCGGCAATAAAAGCATACGCCATTTCCATGCCATTTCATTTGTATTACTTCTGATAATGTCATCCGTTCAGTCGACTCCGACCAATGAATTAGCGCTTTCCAATTTGTCCTGTTCCACACTGCCTCCTTTAGTTGTTCCAGGGTGAGGCTGGTGTCCGTTTTAATGCTGTCTAACTAACGAGTCCCCTGGCTATCTGGTATTCTTGTACCGGTGATAATTCCTAGTATGATTGCTTTTTCCAATGAATCTGGTCGCATAACATGGCCAAAGTATGCTAGTCTCAGCTTCACAATCATACCAACCAACCACATAGAAATGCCTTATTGGAGATTTTTGCAGTCCGTGGCATTCGTAACAGTGTTCATCAACACCAGAGTTCAAAAGCGTCAATCTTCTTCTTGTCTGCCTGTTTCATCGTCCAGCTCTCTCATCCATACATCAACAATGGCAATATAATCGTATTGACTAGCCCGTACTGATAAATCTGCTCTTCCAGATCGGGGACATAGTCATCATAGCGATTCGCCCAAGCGAAATCCGTCTTTTAATATTAACACCGCAATCTCCACTTTGACTTATTTTGGCTCCCAAGAAGATTAAATCCTCTACACTCTCTGTTACCTCCTCATTTAGCTTTAGACAAACTGTACCACAATTATCCGTAGACATTAATTTCGTCTTTTTAATATTGGGATAGAAGCCTATTTTTTCACTTTCATCTTTGAGGCGGGAAATTAAAAGCTTTAAATCTGTTTTTGCATTACTTCTAACCGCTGTAATCAATAGGTTTTTACATTTTATTTGAGTGGGGGCACTTTTTATTTTGGCAGGCGAGCCCGTTTTCATTCGTTACGTCCCTGCACTTAGGTAGTTACAAATAGAGGATTATGGAAGCGTTTGTTAAATTCACAGAGGCTTGCAGACTGAACGTTGAAAGGCATAGGAATCTATAATGAAGATGTATGTACGTATAACAACAATGCGTACCAGCATAGCAAAAATAGAAAATATCGTCGTTACCGGGGCAAAACCTCCTATGTGATAATATTTTTGGAGATATACTGACCCGCAACACATACATTATGAAGAGCGAGAATGTCTTGACAATATTCATACAATATTGCACCTTAGATGACAGAACCTTACCGGCCACAGTTCTAACCTAAAATATTTCACATAGGAGTTTTTGTCCCGGTAGAGACGATATTGTTTTGCAATACTTAGTGTCTGATATATTCTTTGCACGTTATAAATTTCATATTAGAGCCCGTATTGTCAAAGTATCAACTTGTGAAAGTTTAGATTTTATAATTCCACCTTTACAATACTGTAATTTTTTTGTGAAAGTTTAGATTTTATAATTCCACCTTTACAATACTGTAATTGTCTTTATTACAAAGACTACATTAAATTACACTCGTGAAACATGTTTCGTCCTCTGATAGGACATCTTTAGTCACAAATACAAATACATAACATTAAAAATAAGGCGAGGACACATTAAAATAAGTAAATGCAAAGTCTTTGTATCCTGTGACGCGGCGTGATAGCGTCTTGTAAATCTTCAATGTTAAAATGGTGCGGTGTGAATATGATATGAAGCATGAAGTCCAATTAAAATCATATGTTAAAACTATTGTTCAAAACAACGAATTGTCAATTATAAAACTCCGTAAGTGGCTATGCAATTAAAATTATGTGCATATTGTACATAAAACAATGTTCTGGTGATGCCACATTGTAATAGATTTCTTGATTAGGAGGTGGAGTTATACTGATGCAAGTTGAACCTGATTGTGTGTTGACAATAGGGGCCTAAAAAGAAAAAGAAAATATGAATGAAATGAAGAATAAAATGCCGTTAAAATGTGATCTAAGTGCCCAACCCGTCACTCACCTCCTTGCCCGTCCTTCATCGACCACTCCACCTCAAGTGCTAAGGCTAACTGAGTGACGTATTGTAAAGGTGGAATTATAAAATCTAAACTTTCACAAGTTGATATATTCTTGCCAAACGAGCTACAAGAATGGAGATATTCGTGAATTTAGGTATTTATTGCTAAGTCTACCAGCGGCGAGCACAAGTGGGAATATTTTTCAGTCGGCATGGAAACGAACTAGCTTCTTGTAGTGATTGCTTTTTTATAATTTGAAAAATTGTACAGTGATGTAGATAATGAAGGCGACTGGCGAAATGAGGTGATAAACGTGAAAAATGAGGCGAAAAGGGATAATGAAAGAGGAATTTCAAAGCCTAGACTTTGAATGCCAGAAGGAAACTAAATCTTCTGATATCGCTACCGCTGCTACTGCCACTACTGCTACTGCTCCAATTACACAAACACTAATCCGTCAACGACGAGTAATGAAATAAAATTAATGTGTACGGAATAACATTCATTCATTCATAGTGATATCTTAGGAAACATCAAACCGATGACCGAAATCTGGTACAGGTTTCTCTTAGGACAAAAATACAACAAACACATTTTTAAAGGAAAGAATTAATCAGTCGATCAACCACCAATCAGTCACCACTGACCTACATTTAGAGCTGTCGTCTATGTGGAAAATTCTCTATCAGTTGTTTATCTAGTCGTTTCTTAAATGAATTATTGAACTTCTCCCTTGGTAAATTATTCCAATCCCTAACTCCTCTTCTTACAAACTAATATTTGCCTCAATTTTTTCTCTTGAATTGCAAATTTATATTCATATAATGATCTTTCATGCCTTTTAAAAATCACTCGAGCTTATTCGTCCACTAATGTCATTCCATGCCGTCTCTCCTCGAAGCAGCTCTGAACATACCGCTTAGTCGAACAGCTTACTTCCAAGTCTTCCCAGCCCAAAGTTCGCAACATTTTTGTAACGCTACTCCTTCCTTGTCGGAAAGAAACCAGGACAAATCGTGCTGCTTTCCTTTGGATCTTTACCAGTTCTCTTATCAAGTAATCCTGGTGAGGGTCCGATATGCTTCAACCATAATCTTAACTGGGGTCTTAGCAGTGACTTATACGCCATTTCATTTACATCCTTACTGCAGCCCTTAAATACCCTCACAATTATATGAAGAGATCTGTAACCTTTATGTACAACCCCGTGAATTTGACTACACCAATGAAGATCTTTCATTACGCATGTTAACCACGAAGTACTTACCCCTAAAAGGTAAGAATAAAGGAGTAAAGACATGAAAAATAGGACAACGTTTTTTGGAGCGATAGGTCAGAGACTACTGTGACTTTCATGCCGCTTAGTAGTATTCATATATTTGGCGGTGTTTTTGTCTCTGTTGTGGAGGGCAGGTCATATCTGAAATGAAGTGGCTGGCAATTCTGCTTCGTGGTTTGTTCTATTAGTTGGAAGTGAAAATTCATTTTTACATTCTCAAAAATCTGATCCTCCGTAATTTAAGTAAGCCTGTGGAATGTACATTTATTGACAAGTTTACGGTTCTTTACAATGTGAAGGCTGTCAGAGAAAACGGTAGTTGCATTTTCTCTCTGCTTTCTTATTTAATACTATGCAGCGTAGGCGAGTTTATCTAAGAGATTGGAGTTGGTTTAGTAAACCACTTATCTTCCAACTGATGAAGAGAATGAAATCATAAGCACCTTCCCTTGGTTTTCCTCTGAACATCCCAAGAACCAAAGAAGATATTTTTCTAATATTCTTTCTTATGAACAACAGAGAAAATTATGCCCAGCTGAGTGGCTCAGACGGTTGACGCGCTGGCCTTCTGACCCCAACTTGGCAGGTTCAATTTTGGCTCAGTCCGGTGGTATTTGAAGGTGTTCAAATACGTCAGCTTCGTGTCTTAGATTTACTGGCACGTAAAAGAACTCCTATGGGAGAAAATTACGGCATCTCGGCGTCTCTCAAAATTGTCAAGAGTACTTAGTGGGACATAAAAATAACATTGTTACAGAGAAAATAAGCTTTTATTAACAAAAAGCTCCGTGCGAAGAACGGGAATTATTTTCTAGTTATACTAAAAAGTGCGATCAGAGTGTTAACGCGCAACGGACATGGAACCAAGTTCTGCATTCGGGAGACGCATGGGTTCGAACCCCAGCATCGACTGTCCTAAGAATGTTCTGTGGTTTCCCATTTTCACTTGCACGCAAATGCTGGGACAGTTCCTATCCATAGGCAACAGCCGATTACTTCCCCCTCCTCACCCAATTTCATTCAGCATCATATTTATTAGATCGCCAACTGAGGTTGGCGTCAGGAAGGGCATCCGACTGTAAAAGCATGCTGTATAATTTCATCTGTAGTGCTGAGTGGCTGATGTACTGGCCTTCTCCCCCCGGCATGGCAGGTTCTATCCAGGCTCAGTCCCGTGGATTTTGAAGGTGCTCAAATAGCCTCATGGTGTATTTAATGGCACGTAAAGGAACTCCTGCGGGACTAAATTCTGGCACCGTATAAGTAGTTAGATGGACGTAAAATTATTATTATTATTATTATTATTATTATTATTATTATTATTATTATTATTATTATTATTATTATTATTTCATCTCACCTCATCCCCGACCCTGTATCAAGAAACGGGTGAAAGTGATAGAAAAACATACTATAAAATGGAAAAGTATGCAACGAAAAAACCTGTAAAGTTTCGTCGTAAATTGATATTTTCTATCACAAATTTTCGGAGTAGGAAGGGATTCACTCTTCTTCGTTTACAGTTATCAAAGAAAGAAGATAGTCACTCCGGCTACATGGCAGTTTAAAAAAGAGGAGCAACTAGACGAGAAACCGACGTTTGAATATAAATCAATTAGCTATGAACATACAGTGGTGCCCCAAATGGTACCAGGACACAATTTGGAATATAGGCAATATCCAGAGTGTGGTAACCTTGTGAAGGGTACAGCACGCCGTGCGGTCTAGCACCGCCGGATGGGAAATCTTGGCAGGCTCCCCCCCACACCCGACAGCTTCTCAACGTAAACAAATCTGGAACCCATCTCCACTCCTTCTCTTCTCCCTTTTGTCTTACTCCCCAAGAATTTACAGTTTGGAACCGTTTTTATTATTATGTGCCTGTCAGGAAGTCGGAACAGTCCTGCTTCATTAAGAAGCTGCACTAATACAGCTCTGTCACTTGTCATTAAGGACATTAATAAGATGTCTTCTTCACACTCTAACATTCATCAATTGTCTTATTAAATTATTACCATACACTTGTCATGTCAGATAATACTAAGGGATTAATCTTCTACCGTACACTTCGTATTTCTAAATCTAAACTTGAGTTATTAACTTCACAGGTCTACAGTGCTGTGTGGATGCAAAGCAAAGCTAGTGCCTTGCCTAACCTGGGCTTTGATGGTCTAGTCCAGTGGTATTTAAACTTATTGGTTGGTGTACCCCCAAAATCCAGTTCGAAGGCCTAGTTCTAATGCCCATATCTGACAATGCTGTTCTTATCCATTATTTTCCTTAACTGTGGTTACGCCTACCGCCCACATATGGATAGGCAGTCCATCAGAATGATTTTCGTTATGGTCATTTTCCTATGCTGATGTGTAAAGGAAAATGAACCCTAAATACATTATAATGTACGAGTGTGTAAATTCGCCATGCGAACAACATCCCCACAATACGGTACGGCAAGGTCCATTTTCCTTTACACCTTAGCATAGGAAAAGGAACACAGCGAAAATTATTCTGATGGACTGCGTATAAATACACGACCGGAAAGCGTGACCAGTCGTAAGGAATATAATGGGTAGGAAGAACATTTAGACTTATGAGGTTTTAAAAGAAAGCCATCGATAAGGAGGAGGTAATTTGGCTGAAATACAATCACCTGAAAAATTACAATTATATGTTAATTTAGAGATAGCCAGTCTTAAGGAGTTCATTGACATTCTTTTCGCATGGGGCTGCAATAATAAGAAAGTGTGCAAGGGAAAATATAATACTCCATTTAGCGCTAGTTTTTTTGTTTTTGTTTTTTAGCTTAGAGGCAATAAGTTAGACTGAGCATCATACTTTGTAACTTCCTAAATTATCTTTTCACATCATAAATATTCTAGTTTGTGAATTTCAAATAATTTTGCATTTCTTTCTTTCTTAATCCGCTTAACCTAAAGGGTTGGTTTTCCCTCGGACTCAGCGAGGGATCTCACCTCTACCGCCTCAAGGGCAGTATTCTGGAGCGTAAGACTTTGGATCGGTGGATGAAACTTGGAAGGAGGACCAGTACCTCACCCAGGTGGCTTCACCTGCTATGTTGAATAGGGGCCTTGTGAAGGGGTGAGAAGGTTAAAAGGGATAGGCAAGGAAGCGGGAAGCAAGCGGCCGTGTCCTTAAGTTAAGTACCAGCCCGGCATTTGCCTGGAGGAGAAGTGGGAAACCACTGAAAACCACTTCGAGTATGACTGAGGTGGGAATTGAACCCCTCTCCCGAGGCTGAATGGAGCCGGTTCCAGCCCTCGTGCCACTTTTCAAATTTCGTTACAAAATAATGGTTTTCTCTGCTTTCCCATCTTCACTTCCAGGAAAATGCCAGGACAGTTCTAATTCGCTCGTCACATCCGATTCCTTCACTTCCTTACCCACTTTCTTTTCTTTTCTTTTTTTTTTCTTTTTTTTTTTTTTTTGCTATTTGATTTACGTCGCACTGACACAGATAGGTCTTCTGGCGACGATGGGAGAGGAAAGGCATAGGAACTGGAAGGAAGCAGCCGTGGCCTTAATTAAGGTACAGCCCTAGCATTTTCCTGGTGTGAAATTGGGGAACCACGGAAAACCATCTTCAGGGCTGCCGACAGTGGGGATCCAACCCACTATCCACCGATTACTCGATACTGGCCGCACTTAAACAACTGAATCTATCGAGCTTGGTTTACCCAGTTTCATTCACCATCATTCATTTGAACTGAGGTTGGTGTCAGGAAGGGCATCCGGCCATAAATATCTGCCATTTACATCTCACCACATCCCTGATAGCGTATCAAGAAACGGGACTAAGCGGTAGACAAATAACCTCTTAAGGCTACAGCTATACATTTCAATAATGTGCAACATTAATGTTTTACATCTGTTCATGCCGGGCGAGTTGGCCGTGCGGTTAGGCGCGCACACCTGCTTGTTTGCACCCGAGTGATAGTGGGTTAGAGCCCCACTGTCGGCAGCCCTGAAGATGGTTTTGCGAGTTTTCCTATATTCACACCGAGCTCATAGCTGCAGTCGCTTAAGTGAGGCCAGTATCCAGTAATCGGGAGATAGTGGGTTCTAACCCGTGGTTTCCCATTTTTACACCAGGCAAATGCTGGGGCTGTACCTTAATTAAGGCCACGGCCGCTTCCTTCCCTTTCCTAGACCTTTCCAATCCCATCGTCGCCGTAAGATCTATCTGTGTCAGTGCGAAGTAAAGCAAATGTTTAAAAAAATACTTTAAGCAAGCAACTCAATGTTGGAAACATCCTAGGGATATGAGCTATGAATTCTAGGTAAATAAAATAAAGTATGAGCATATTTTCATTATTTATTCTAAAAATTGCAATCCTTTTCTTGATCATCGTTGTCCGGTCGATTAGATGAGCAGTTTTCCTTTTCTACCACTACAATCGCTAATGTGATTCAATTCAGTGTTTCACTTAAGTCCTTATAACTACATTCGGTGTGGAGATTCTTCAAAAATCAAAAGACCCCTTAGGGTATTGAACCACGGAACACATTACAGAAAGAATTTGAATTTGAATAAAAAGAAAACGAGTAAAAAAAAGCGATTTTAGGCTTTTTTCCGAAACTGCATTTAGGCCGGAAGTGTTTTTCGAAATTTATTCTTTAATTTGATAGAGCTATCCAACAATCAAAATTTGTAACCTTTCCGGGGCCATTAGCCCTTCAACTTTCGACACAATTGTAGAAATTGCTTAATTTTACGTGTTGACTGCAAAGAAATGTTTTCAGAATTAAAAAAAAAATGTCTGTTCATTGCGCGAGTTCCTTTCTGACACCATACCAGCATTTGTCTGAAGTTGAAGTGGAAAAACTACTTCTGTGATTGCCTAGTGTCCTCTGTCCTAAATTTTCTCATCTGCAGCTGAACGAATGCCGATCCTGTTTCTCAGAGTAGTGTCAGATTCATGGAAGAACCGGGAATCGAATCAAGACTAAACGAGTGGAAAGCCGGTGTAATGATTAGGGAAGGGCACTAATAGGTTAATGTGCAAACGTATTTAACCAAAGCGCAAGCGTCTTCTACCCGCAGAAAGGTTCTGCATTGAGATTTCCATAAATATTAGCGATCTGAACTATCAGAACCCATAAAATGTATGCAACTCGCCGGCATACCTGTAGAGCGGCTGGATGACACTTGCGCCTTGGTTAAAGACGTTTGCATTCCAACCTATTGGACATTTCCCCAGTGACGACACATAAATTACTGAACGGCAACCCTAAACGCAACAAGGCTGACTGCAGGCGCGAGACGTTCTATAAGTTCAGTGGATCAGCGTCCGACTCGTTGGCTGAATTGTCAGCGTACTGGCCTTCGGTTCAGAGGGTCCCGGGTTCGATTCCCGGCCGGGTCGGGGATTTTAACATTAATTGGTTAATTCCAACGGCACGGGGGCTGGGTGTATGTGTTGTCTTCATCATCATTTCATCCTCATCACGACGCGCAGGTCGCCTACGGGAGTCAACTAGAAAGACCTGCAGCTGGCGAGCCGAACCCGTCCTGGGATATCCCGGCACTAAAAGCCATACGACATTTCAGTGGTTCAGCATCCGGCTCCATGGCTAAATGATTAGCGGGCTGGCCTTTGGTCATAGGGGTCCCGGTCTCGATTCCCGGCAGGGTCGGGAATTTTAATCATCATTAGTTAATTTCGCTGATACGGGGGCTGGGTGTATGTGTCGTCTTCATCATAATTGTATCCTCATCACGACGCGCAGGTAGCCTACGGGAGTCAAATCTAAAGACCTGTATATGGCGAGCCGAACTTGTCCTCGGACACTCGCGGCACTAAAAGCCATACGCCATTTTCATTTCAGTGGTTCAGTGGTTCAGCGAACACCTTGGAAGTAGATAAGCCTTAGTAAAATAGTTTATCAAGAGCCTATTCCTTTAATTAGCTCTGTATATTCGCGCACGTAGAGATAATTTTGACTCGGTTACTCTCCGGAACCAACTAAGAGGTTCAATTCCAGAACCGTTGGCGCGGAGCTGTGGGACGTACGGAGGGTGCGCAAGGGGAGGGGTGATGAGGAGCGTGGTTTTCGATGTCGAGTGGACCAGCGATTGATACCAGCAGCCTAAAAATTAGCCGAAGCACTGTCTCAGAGCGCACGGTTAAAATTTGCCGTATGTGGTAGGTTTTAAAGAGATTTTGTTTCACGATTTTTTAGTTCTCGTGTAATTAACCTCAATAAACCAGAAAGTTTTGTTTAGCATCAATAGGCGTACATAAACTACGTTTGTGTGATTACTGAAACTTTTAATTAGTAATATCTGTTTCACGGAAAGTCAGCAGCAAAATACATCAAGTCATAAATAACAGTAGTCTGCCTAACACATTCTTAAAGCAATTACCTCCTACACAAGCGAAATCTTCAAAATCAGAGGAAAATAGACCAGCTTAAAGTAATTGCACCTCATATCCCTTCTCTCTTTCCTTACTCGTTGTTTCGGTAATTTCTTCGAGCTGTTACTAATCAAGCGATATCACTATTTTCTATACATGTAAACATCAAGTGACAATAAATTTGTGCATTGCCTGTACATTGCTCAGAATTTAAAAAGAATGATATTTCTGTATGGGCCGTGTCAATAGTAACAAGAACAAGAACACTTTTTAATTTTTCGTTATCTCTGTCTGTCTGTCTGTCTGTCTGTCTGTCTGTCTGTCTGTCTGTCTGTCTGTCTGTCTGTCTGTCTGTCTGTCTGTCTGTCTGTCTGTCTGTCTGTCTGTCTGTCTGTCTGTCTGTCTGTCTGTATGTACGCGCATCACGAGAAAAATGACCGAAGAGAATTTAATGAAAATCGGTATGCAAAGTAGGGAAATGAGTCACTACAATCTAGGCCATAGGGTAAATAATTTTATTCACTCTGAGTGAAATGGTAGTTTAGAGGAAGGGCTAAAATTTAATTCTCAAATATTTTTGTTATTATTGGTCCTATCGATATGGTCCTATCGATAAATGCTACATAACTGAAGTTATCTAGAATTAAATTTCCGATCATTGATGTCTTATACGTTTCTTCCGTCCGGCTATAGTACCAGTGATATTCATGAATTTCGATGTTTATTGCTAAGTCCATAATAAAGACCGAACCGGGGTGAACATAATTGAATGAAATATGGTTCTGGGAATAAGGTACTACACTCTAGGCTGTAAATAATTTTATTCACGATATCTAAAATGGTAATTTAAGGGAAGGTACCAAAATTACTTTTTAATTTGTTATTAGTTCTATCGAAAAGTATTGATATAACAACAGTTATAGAGAGTACAAGATCCGGACATTATTAACTTTTACCATAATACAGTTCATAAATTTAGACTTTTGTTGCTTCAGTCCATATTACCGCCGAACATTGCGAACATGGAAATATCGTTCAATCGTGTTAATTGGCGATGGTTCTTTTCATGATTATCTTAAGGTGTGAAACTGCGTGGTCATCGGTCCATATCGACAAGGACAATTGTGAAGATGATTACAGTAAATGAGGAACGATTGCTTGAAGAATAAGACTAGAGGGAATCATGAATGAAGGAAGAGTTCCGCTCTACTGTAATATCACACAGTCAGAACAAAATTAAATATGAAGGCCTACGCTTTCGGAAGCTCATAAAGCTGATCATCAATATATTCCCTGTGGGTAGGGGCGGTAGAATAACCCCTGCCTGTCGTAAGAGGCGACTAAAAGGTGCCCCAAGTGCTCTGAACTCGGGAGCGTGGGTTGGCGACCACAGGGTCCTTAGATGAGTCCTGGAATTGCTTCCACTTACTTGTGCCACGCTCCCCACTTTCATCCAATCCGACCTCCCTTGGTCAACTCTTGTTCTTTTCCCACCCCATCGGCATTAGGTTTGTGAATCCTATGGACTCTTTCATTCTCACGCCCTTCATGGCCCTTGTCTTTCTTTGGTCGATAACTTCATTTTTCGAATTGTTAGATCTCTACCTTTTTTATATCTGATTAGTGTTATGTAGAGGATGGTTGCCTAGTTGTACTTCCTCTTATAACAATAATCATCACCACCTGGCCAATAATAACATTACATTGAGCATGGTTGTGATGTGATTTGTCACTTCTGCTGCCTCTCATTTCCGATAGATGGGATTACACCTGCGTCGCGAGTAAAACAGCATGGCTGTATACAGTATTGGTGGAAAGTAGCTTGGCACATGCTATGTGTTATAGGGTACTACAGCTAGTCTGACAATATCTCTGAACACGTTATTTTCCAAAGCAGTGAACCCTCAGACTAATCACCCACCGTCACTGGTTGACTGACATTTTATATTTTATTCACAGTATTTCCCTTCTTTGATATTTCTCTTACAAATGACAGTGACATTTGTACGGCTTACCTGTTAGCAAAATGATGAGTTATAAAAATGATTAAGTTATATTTACTTCGTACCTCTAACTATTGTCTTTTCTATCAAACCATGGGCTGTGATTGAAGAGAAAATAAATACAGAGCATAGTCTGTGAAGCCTGGAAGGAAAGAAAACACAGCCCTTACTTATTTTCAATTAACAACCCCATCACATGGACAGGTAGCCTTAGAATTTGTTTGTCTTCAATAACAGAACGCATACACGTGTGTACCACCGGAGGTGTTCCCCACGTAAAAAGAGAAGTGATAGACTACAAGTAAAAATGGAAAATTTTTTGTATTATGAAGCTAGCTTATCTCAAAGCCAGCCCCCGCGATGTCGCTGTGTTTGTGGAGAAGGCCCCGGGGAGGCTGTCCGAGCTTGTCATTGTTTGCAGAGAAAATAGAGCTCATTTGCGCGTTCTTCGCTTGCCTTTATGGCAGAAATGTAAGACTTCGCAGCCTCCTTGGGAACTGAGTATGCTTATAATATCTACTGTTGATATTATCATTGTATGCCAGTCAATCTAGACTTAAGATTTTTAGGCAGTAACGGGTAGAATGCAAATTAATTTGGTGTTAGGAAGTGTCAGCTAGCCCTCACTTCCACAATGTAGCGAGTGTAACATAAACTCTAGGGTAGGGTTTCCCAAAATGTTTGTGTCTGAGGCTCATTTAGTATATCGCATTCGTGTTCAAGGACCCCGTAGCCACAGACCATAATACTGATTTCATTGAACAAATCCAGAATTTTTTTATGATACCATGTTTGATTGCATTCATATAATTTAGGACTAATATTTACTTTTCTTTAAATTTAAATGTAAGTTCATTTACACAAAGATATTTTATATATCGATGGCTTTCTTTAAAAACCTCGTAAGTCCGAATACTATTCCTATCCATTATATCCCTTCAGACTGGTCACGCCTCCCAGTCCCATATTTATATGCAGTCCAAAAGAATAATTTTCGTTGTGGTCATTTTCCTCTGCCGGTGTATAAAGGAAAATGAACCTTAAATACATTATACTGTAGGAGTGTGTGAATTTGCCATGCGATCAACATCCCTACAATACGGTACGGTAAGGTCCATTTTCCTTTAGACATTAGCAAAGGAAAATGAACAAAGCGAAAGTTATTCTGATGGACTGCAAATAAATATATGTCCGGGAGGCGTGACCAGTACTAAGGAATATAATGGGTAGGAAGAATATTTGGACATACGAGGTTTTAAAAGAAAGCCATCGATATGCAAAGAATTTATAAAACATTGTGACACTTGGCTAGTAATTATAACAGTCTGGATGTGTAAACTTATTTGAGAAAACTCACTTGATACAGTTGTTGGATCAATGGAACAGATGGTGTTGTTTTCCAAAAACTAAGCGTTTTATAATCCTAGTCACCCGAACCGGAGTTCAGCCTCAACATTAGTTCCGTTTCTACACTTCGTTTTTATTTGTGTGAAGCAGAAAAGGTACGCTCACACAGATATGCTGTCATGAAAAAAAGGCATTAAACTCAATAATTCCTTTCTAGAAATTCTAGGGTATAGGGGATGTCATGGATACAAAAGTCGATTTGAGAATTGAGTTGTGATACAAGATCTTCACAAGATAATGTCCGACTCGTTGGCTGAACGGTCAGCGTACTGGCCTTCGGTTCAGAGGTTTCCGGGTTCGATTCCCGGCCGGGTCGGGGATTTTAACCTTAATTGGTTAATTCCATTGGCACGGGGGCTGGGTGTATGTGTTGTCTTCATCATCATTTCATCCTCATCACGACGCGAGGTCGCCTACGAGCGTCAAATAGAAAGACCTGCACCTGGCCAGCCGAACCCGTCCTGGGATATCCCGGCACTAAAAGCCATACGACATTTCATTTCACAAGATAATGTCAACTTCTACAACTTATCGGTCAAAAATTGCATATACTGTATGTAAGTTGTACAACAGTGAAGACATATGTTCCTAAATTTAGAATAATGATCTATGAATTGTGTGTATACAATAAAATTTCGTTCTTTAAATAAGTTACTTACAACTTGTATTATTATTGCGGACCCCTTGGATTATCGTCACGGCCCCCCAGGAATCCGCGGACCACACTTTTTTAATTACTTCTCTAGGGGTACTGAAGGGCAGTACTCCTGATGTTTATGCAAAATCAATGCATAGCCATTGTGCAGGTAGTTTTTTTTTCTTGCTATTTGCTTTACGTCGCACCGACACAGATAGGTCTTACTGTGACGATGGGACAGGAAAGGCCTAGGAATGGGAAGAAAGCGGCCGCGGCCTTAATTAAGGTTCAGCCCCTAGCATTTGCATGGTTTGAAAATGGGAAACCACGGAAAACCACCTTCAGGGCTGCCGACAGTGGGGTTCGAACCCACTATCTCCCGGATGCGAGCTCACAGCTGCACGCCCCTAACCGCACGGCCAACTCGCCCGGTATTGTGCAGGTAGAATAATAGTAATAATACACTAAAGTTATTGGCTTTGCATCCCACTAACTACTTTGACGGTTTTCAGAGACGCCTATGTGTCGGAATTTAGTCCCGCTGGAGTTCTTCTACAGCTAATAGATCTACCGACACGAGGCTGACATATCTGAGCAACTTCAAATACCACCGGACTGAGCACGGATCGAACCTGCCAAGTTGAGCTACACCACCGTCTGAGCCACTCAGGTAGAGCAGTATTGGTGGAGGTGAACATAGTTTTAAGAGGAAGTACAACTGGGCAGCCATCCTCTATATAACACTAATCAGAGAGGAAAAAATTGGAAGGGATCCGACACTTCGAAAAATGAAGGTATTGGCCAAAGAAAGACAAAGGCCACGAAGGGCGCGAAAATGAAAGACTCCCTACGCCTCGAATGCTCCAATACCGTCGGGGTCGGAAAAGAATAAGAGTTGACCAACGAATGTCGGATGTGGTAGATGAAAGTGAGGTGCCTGGCACAAGTAAGTGGAAGCAATGCCAAGACTCAGCTAAGGGCCCCGTAGTCGCCAACCCACGCTCCGAAGTTCAGAACAACTGGGGCCCCTTTTAGTCGCCTCTTACGACAGGCAGGGGATTCCGTGGGTGTTATTCTACCGCCCACAGTCACAGGGGGTGCAGGTAGAGGACACTCTTGTTCCTCTCTTCAGCAAGTTCACATTCTAACCTATTACTGCTAAAAATCCTATCTCTATAATCACCTGACACCTCGGGTCCTTCTTGATTAACTCGTGTGTGTGTTTTAAAAATCATAGTGGGAATAGGAACTCAAGATATAAGGTTAGAGAAGAGTATCCCAATGGCCTATTATTCTGCAATCAGTACTCTAATTCTTAGCTAGCGGCAGAGCTGCGCTGTTCGAGTTACATGGTGGGTTTGAACCCCGACCTCGGACGCCCTGGTTCGATTCCCGGCACCACCAGAGATTGAAGAATGGCTGGTATGTGGTGAAAATGGTACATGCAGCTCAGTCTGTTGGGGGTGTGCCTGAAAAGAGCTTGGCCGTGCGATGAGGGTCGCGCAGCTATGAGCTTGCATTTGGGAGACAGTGGGTTCGAACCACACTGTCAGCAGGCCTGTGGCTTCCCCATTTTCTCAGCAAGCAAATGCTGGGTTTGTACCGTAATTAAGGCCACGGGCAACTCAACTCTCGATTTACCGTAATCAGATCAACCGCGTTGCAGCTTAACCGCGATATCAAAGACACTAAAAGTGCACGAGTATACCAGTTACACTAATAACAAACAGTTACGCATGGGGCTGCATGGGGAAATGTCGAGTCACTGCTGGAGTACATCGACGGCCAGGATGATGCTCTCATCACCGAAAAACTTGTTTTGAGAAACTTGAAAATCAAAATAAAGAAAAGTTGTTTCTTGGCACAAAAGCAGAAAACCGTGACTGATTATTTTGAGAAACAGTTAAGTTAGGTAGTCTAAATATTTTTCTTTGACTTAATAGTTTCAACGAAAAGGGCTGTTTATTTTCCAATTATTAATTAATTATTAATTAATTTTCAATTATTAATTGTGCGAAGTGATACTTTTACTGCAACGTATTGTGTTGAACATCCAAGACTAATTAACTTTTTTTTTCATTTACTGTACATCCTCTCTGCATGCTCTACTACATGAGTAGTACTACATGCACTTACAATACATTTCCTTACAAATGCACAAACATAAATTACATTTGAATAATTAAATTTCTAGATGACTGTTAATCTTACCAATATCAGTCAATATCAGTCTTCCTTTTTCCCGAGAGCTTGAAAATCCAAAGCATTAACAAATTTGGAAAATTCATTTAAATACTTTTTTAATATCACATATTTCTACATTGGCCAATTATCACCTCTATTAAGTCCGACTCGTTGGCTGAACGGTCAGCGTACTGGCCTTCGGTTCAGAGGGTCCCGGGTTCGATTCCCGGCCGGTTCGAGGATTTTAACCTTAATTGGTTAATTCCAATGGCACGGGGGCTGGGTGTATGTGTTGTCTTCATCATCATTTCATCCTCATCACGACGCGCAGGTCACCTACGGGAGTCACATAGAAAGACCTGCACCTGGCGAGCCGAACCCGTCCTGGGATATCCCTGCACCAAAAGCCATACGACATTTAATTTTTACCTCTATTAACACTATTTATCAAGAATTGCCTAATATTTTTCACTTCACTGCACTCGAAAATTATATGATCTATTGTCTGAGGGCTACTGTTACACGAACACTCGGAGTTACGTATAATTTTAAGTCTGCATAAGTACGAAGCAATATTTCCATGTCCAGTCAGTATTGTAGTCATATTTGGTGTCAAGTTGATATTGGATTTTAATCTGCCTGCAACTGTTGGAAGGAATTCCTTTGTAAGCGTGCCTTTTGAAGTTTGTTCCCATTTTTGCTACCATTCATGAATTGATTCTTCTCTGAGATTTTTCTTTAATGTAGAGATGGGTATTCTATCGAAACAGATTTCACTTAATTTTGCAGCCTCCTTTGCAATTTTATCAGCCAGTTCATTGCCTTCAACTCCTATATGTGCCTTAACCCATTCAAATTTTATTCTCCAATTATTTCTTTTTGGAATAGCTGTAGTCGTTCTTATATTCTCAACCAGTTGGTTATGATTTCTGAAGTCCGCAATAGAGTCAATTGCTACCTTACTATCTGTGTAAACAATTGCTTTCTTATCTTCATCATCCTCTGTCCTAGTAGTTACCAAGAATTCCAGAGATTTTAATATGGCTAATTGCTCCACCTGATTATTCGAACAGTTGTCTTGCAATTTAAATTACAATTGATCTATTAATTCATGACATCTGTATATAGCTATGCCAGCTCCCACTCCTTCTTCACTTTTGCTTCCATCTGTGTAAATTTTCCATGGGATATATTCATTTAATGCTATTCTTGGGTCTTCGGTACCAGGAAACTTGGCTGGGTGGAGCCATCTCATAGGTTTTTCTGGGTGATCAATGACATAATTCATAGTTGTTTTGCCTGATTTGATATTGTATAGAGTAGCAACCTCTCTAGCCTTTATATCTATTAATTAACGTCAAGGAAAACATTATGACTTGTCATAGAAATCCACTCCTAGTAATCACGTAGGCTGAGTGGACCTCGAAACCAACCCTCAGATCCAGGTAAAAATCCCTGACCTGGCCGAGAATCGAGCCCAGAGCCTCCGAGTATGGGGCACGCACGCTACCCCTACACGTCGTGGCCGGGCATATATTCCCAACAGGATGCCAAAATTACCATTTTGCGTGGCATAATTTTAGAGTATTACGGAGTATACTTGACACCGGTTGATATGGAAGGCTTCTGTGTTTTCATGAATCATAAAATGGAAATGATAAAAGAAACAGATTTCTCCTCAGCAATTCATAATGTTACTAACAGAAAATAGATTATGAGTTGTAAATAACTGTGCATATGAAAGCCAATTTATCTTAAAAGGTTTTAGAGATCGATGAAAGATTCGTCACGAAGAAGGGTATGTGGAGGCTCATAAAACATTTTACGACACAGCTTTCAGGGTATTTCCTATTTTATCACAGTTTCTATCTGTTCCTTGTTACACAATACCTTGTTTTTATTTTATAAAAGCCTGCGATAACGTTTAGGAATGGTCCTGAACACGCTGAAGCCACATCTGACCTTGGACGGTCTTATCGTTGTCTTATTTCGCAGATTATTATGTGACGCATCAACGTCGATATTTACCAGTAGCGGGGATTGGGAATTAAAAGTAGGGAGAAAATATGTACATATAACAAATAGTATACCCGGGTTTGTCAGATATAGCTACAAAATGGTAAGTTTCCTGATGCTCTCTGAGCGAATTTCAGCAGAGAGGTAACGGTTGACAATTTAACAACTTATGTGCGGTAATAATACATTTTTTGAGATCTTAATTCAATACTATACAATAAATGTTTCACCAAAGGAACAATATTACACATGTATTTTAATTAAATAGAAGTCCGGCATGATTATGCAATTAAAAATCATTTAGTATTTAACTACACACCAAGAAACTAACAGACACTAAAGAGACTGCCAGAGTGAGGAATGCGCACGGGAAGCGGATGAATCATAGCTCAGTGTCCATGATATTGGCAAAAATATACCCCTGATACCCTTCCTCACAGCACATGCAAAGTGTAGTTGATTTTTAGGTTAACGATTTCAAGGAATTTAAACTATTTTAACCCTATATCAATCGTAGCCTGTGGCAATTTTAATAAAAGTGTTTTTGCATGTAATCTAAATGCTATTCATTAAGTAATATTTTGAATTTTATAGGTCATATTTTTATGATGTTAGGTCATAAGTTAATACGTATTTCACACATTTCAGATCATAGAAATCCGCCCTATAGAGATTACAATTCTGGAGCTATCTGACGGTGAGATAGCGGCTCCGTCAAGGAAGCCAAGAATAACGACCGAGAAGATTCGTCGTTCTGACCACAGGACACCTCATAATCTGCAGGCCTTCGGGATGAACAGCGGTCACTTGGTAGGTCATGGTCCTTCGGGGCTGTTGTGGCATGTGCTTTGGTTTGGTTTTGTGGGGAAAACATAACGCACTTTCTTAGGTGTGGTCTTAATGTACTATGACTTACTTTATTGTCATACACTTCTTTTCCCTTCTGTTTCTACCGATTTTCCCACACATGTGGGGTCGAAGGTGCGAACTGTATCGCACATGTGCATTTAGCCCTGTTTTACGGCCAGGTGCTCTTCCTGACGCCAACACTGTATGGAGGGATGTAATCACTATTGCGTGTTTCTGTGGTGGTTGGTAGTGTCGTGTGTTGTCTGAATATGAAGAGGAAAGTGTTGGGACAAACACAAACACCCAGTCTCCGGGCAAGAAGTATTAATCAGAGGCGATTAAAATCCCCGACCCGGCCGGGAATCGAACCCGGGACCCTCTGAACCGAAGGCCTCAACGCTGACCATTCAGCCAACGAGTGGAACTTTACTGTCATACAGGAATTTCAAAAAATGTACAAATGAATAAGAAGAATTACGTTTCTTAGAACGCATGTTGGGAATATAGTTACTATTAGAAATGTGATGATCACCTTCCTCCACCCCGTACGTTCAAAGCTATACACAAGCTAAGAATGTTGTTATATTTTCCTCTGGGAAAATCAAATGCTCATAAATATGCCTTTCAATCATCTGTGTGTCGCGATCTTACCTAGCAACGGTGCAGGCTGTGATGTGAAGTATTAACGGAGGGCCGTGACATTGAGATCCAGGGCCTATGCAGCTCTCAAGGTACTGTTGCTAGGTAACATCTCGTCAAACATTTTGCCATATGATTCTTATTTTGTTACACAAATTTATGGATGACTGTCAGTTATAAGGCATATCGATGGCTTTCTTTAAAAACCTCGTAAGTCCGAGTACTCTTCCTATCCATTATATTCCTTAAGACTGGTCACGCCTCCCAGTCCCATATTTATATGCAGTCCAAAAGAATAATTTTCGTTATGGCCATTTTCCTCTGCCAATTTGTAAAGGAAAATGAACCTTAAATACATTATACTGTAGGAGTGTGTGAATTTGCCATGCAATCAACATCCCTACAATACGGTACGGTAAGGTCCATTTTCCTTTAGACATCAGCAAAGGAAAATGAACACAGCGAAAATTATTCTGATGGAATGCATATAAATATATGTCCGGGAGGCGTGACAGTCTTAAGGAATATAATGGGTAGGAAGAACATTTGGACATACGAGGTTTTAAAAGAAAGCCATCGATACACTGACTGACAGAGCAAATGCAACACCAAGAAGGAGTGGTCAGAACTTTATGCCAATTGCAGGGTAGACTGACGTCACTGAGGTATGCTCATGATGTGAAATGCGCCGCTGTGCTGCGCACGTAGCGAACGATAAATGGGACACGGCGTTGGCGAATGGCCCACTTCGTACCGTGATTTCTCAGCCGACAGTCATTGTAGAACGTGTTGTCGTGTGCCACAGGACACGTGTATAGCTAAGAATGCCAGGCCGCCGTCAACGGAGGCATTTCCAGCAGACAGACGACTTTACGAGGGGTATGGTCATCGGGCTGAGAAGGGCAGGTTGGTCGCTTCGTCAAATCGCAGCCGATACCCATAGGGATGTGTCCACGGTGCAGCGCCTGTGGCGAAGATGGTTGGCGCAGGGACATGTGGCACGTGCGAGGGGTCCAGGCGCAGCCCGAGTGACGTCAGCACGCGAGGATCGGCGCATCCGCCGCCAAGCGGTGGCAGCCCCGCACGCCACGACAACCGCATTCTTCAGCATGTGCAAGACACCCTGGCTGTTCCAATATCGACCAGAACAATTTCCTGTCGATTGGTTGAAGGAGGCCTGCACTCCCGGCGTCCGCTCAGAAGACTACCATTGACTCCACAGCATAGACGTGCACGCCTGGCATGATGCCGGGCTAGAGCGACTTGGATGAGGGAATGGCGGAACGTCGTGTTCTCCGATGAGTCACGCTTCTGTTCTGTCAGTGATATTCACCGCAGACGAGTGTGGCGTCGGCGTGGAGAAAGGTCAAATCCGGCAGTAACTGTGGAGCGCCCTACCGCTAGACAACGCGGCATCATGGTTTGGGGCGCTATTGCGTATGATTCCACGTCACCTCTAGTGCGTATTCAAGGCACGTTAAATGCCCACCGCTACGTGCAGCATGTGCTGCGGCCGGTGGCACTCCCGTACCTTTAGGGGCTGCCCAATGCTCTGTTTCAGCAGGATAATGCCCGCCCACACACTGCTCGCATCTCCCAACAGGCTCTACGAGGTGTACAGATGCTTCCCTGGCCAGCGTACTCTCCGGATCTCTCACCAATCGAACACGTGTGGGATCTCATTGGACGCCGTTTGCAAACTCTGCCCCAGCCTCGTACGGACGACCAACTGTGGCAAATGGTTGACAGAGAATGGAGAACCATCCCTCAGGATACCATCCGCACTCTTATTGACTCTGTACCTCGACGTGTTTCTGCGTGCATCGCCGCTCGCGGTGGTCCTACATCCTGCTGAGTCGATGCCGTGCGCATTGTGTAACCTGCATATCGGTTTGAAATAAACATCAATTATTCGTCCGTGCCGTCTCTGTTTTTTCCCCAACTTTCATCCCTTTCGAACCACTCCTTCTTGGTGTTGCATTTGCTCTGTCAGTCAGTGTATGTATGTCAAAACAGGAACAAGCGTTCGAATAACTACATCATGAACATACTAAGTAGTATACCGTCGTTGCCGGGACAAAATATCCTATGTGATAATATTTTTGGAGATATACTGACCCGCAGCATATACATTATGAAGAGCAGGATTGCCTTGACAATTTTCATACAATATTGCACCTTAGATGACAGAACCTTACCGGCCACAGTTCTAATCTAAAATATTTCACATAGGAGGTTTTGTCCCGGCAGCGACAAAATACTGTGCTAAGGGAAACGGAAAAGAAATTTATCTTATATGGAACAAAGGCCACACTGGAATTTTGCACAAGGAAACAGTAGACCAACTGGCAAAGCAGAGGATTACATAAGACCAGTTCCAAGCAATACCCCTGCCATATAGGTCCACGGAGTTCCTAAACCACATCAAGAAACAGACTTACAAATCACTGGGCAACAACTCAGCTCATCAAAGGCAAGCATTACGCCGCTATCCAGAGACACATGCACAGAAGTTTATCTTATATGGAACAAAGGCCACACTGGTTCAATCTACTATCTCTAACTCGCTAACATATCACCTCAATTATCAGAATGAGACTTGGACACGCATCTTACCCCAGTCATCTGTTCAGAATCAAAGTTGTATGTAGACTTCCCATATTGTCCCTCCGATCCCAATCAAGAAGCAGACCTCAACCATACAATCTGAGGATGAACTAGATACAAATCACAAGTAACCAATTTATATCAAACGCGTATAAAACTGAAAGTTTCATTTTCCACGTTCGTTTTGTCGTTCCTAAGCAGCCATGACAACCATATATATCAAGCAATAGCCAAAATTTTAATGAAGCCAATTTACCAATGTGATACATTTGTTCTATAGTCTGTATTTAAACCATCCTTATCCAACCCAAGTTGCTGCACCGTGGCTTTCTAACCCCAAGTAGTCACAATTCTATGACAGGTCCCATGTTGTAAAGATGTTTTTCCTTGGCCTTCTTCTTTTAATACTAAGTAAATGTACAGAGCTGTAAGAATGGTTTTACTGAATGAATGCCAAGATTTTAAATAAATAATATATATTTATGTCTAAATAGTTTAATTATTGTAGGTACTTTGATGGTTAGGAAAAAAATTGGACCCATTCTAGAAAGTTGTGAGCGGTGGACAAGAATAATTTTGGAATTTTTAGAATTATAACGAGCCACTCTATCCCCTCGGATGTGTTTTCAATCATTTTAAAGTTATTTATTTTCCGCGACATTTCATAAGTATATTTTTCACACATTCTAGCACCATCATTTTCTCAATTTGATTGATTTTTCACCGTATACTTGTAGAACTCACCGAGAAGAATCGAACAACAACTTACACGACAGATTACCACGCTATAGTCCACTCCTGGGTTCGGGCGTAATTTGCACTGGAACCGACACGTTGCATAAGAAAAGGAATGCTTTTCCACACTTCTGGTCAAGATCCAAACTGAACCTGTATTCTCCAAAGCCGACAATATTATTTTAAGATTAATGCTTTATTATCATTGTTATTAGAGATCAAATTTTAAAAAATCTTTATATAATATGAATGATCAGTTTCTAAAACAGTAAGCATTAATAGTAAGTGTTGAACGATATGCTATTACACGTAGACGATTAACAATGTCAACTTTTTGGCCATCTTTTAAGACCGCCAGCATTGACTTCATCATGCATCCGTCTCTCCTAAATTATTAAATGTATTTTTAAAACAATCTTGAAGTCTACGTGACTGTTGACATCGTGATCATGGTTCAATAAATCCAGCTTGTCGTCCAGTCCACCAAGCAGAGCGGCTCAAATAGAAGCGCTGGCATTCTGAACCAAAGTTGGCAAATTCGTTCCCAGCTCATTGCGAACGTATTTTAATATATCAGATTCCGAGACGTTGGCGAAATTCTGAAATATTAAATTCCAGCATTCCGGTGTCTCCAGAATCCTTAAAAGTATTTAATGCGACTCAAAACTAGTATAGTAAAACCTCGACATAACGCTCTTTCAGGGATTGAGCGTTAATTACGTATTAACTGGGAAAGCAACCAAATAAGTACAGTGCAACAGAGACAAAGCATGTTCAGTTTATTGACATTTTCATTGAAATATTGTGTAAATACTGTAAATGCTACGTGTCGTCGTTGAAGAAATAAAACATCGTATGTCACAATGCTTTTCCAATCCATGATTTTCCTTTAAGAATGCTCACGCCTCCAATCACATATCGAATGCAGACCTACAGAACTATTTTCGTTGTATCCATTTTCATATGTGTGTGCGTGACCTGCATGCCTAGAGTACACTGTATTTAAGGTTCTTTTGCCTTTATACACCCGTATAAGAAAATGAACTCAACGAACATTGTTCAGATGGATTGGGCTGTGGCTGGGAGGCGTGACAAGTCTTAAGGCCACCACAAACAGAAAGCTACGCTATGCTAAGTAATGCCGAGCTATGTTGCTATGTACAAAGAAAAAGCTAAGCTAAACTTCGCTAGGCGGCTGTTTAAAGATGGCGGATTAATTAAAGAGGACCCTTATTTTATTGGCCAATGTCGTGGAAAGACAGAGAAAGAAACAGGAAGAAGAGAAGATTCTGTATGCGTGAAATTAGAATGAGAATAATCCATGGTGTATCACATGAGTTGATTCATGCATTGCATGGGGATGATAAAGAATTAAACATTATTTTCATCTAAATCAGGAACAGTTTCATGAACTTCCCTCTATTACTGAGGATGATGTTAAGAAAAAGTGAATATCTAGTACCCAAATTATAGAATGTAAGGTAAAATTCGTCGCTGTTAGGACAAAAGGTAATATCTCACAATGCTCTTCCCAGCCATTATCTTTCTTAAGACTGGTCACAACTCGCAGCTACATACGGATCTTTAGTTCATCAGAACAATACTCGTTGGGTTAATTTTCCTTTGCGTGCGTATAAAGGAAAATGAACCTTAGCGTACCGTACTCTTGGAATGTACGTTTTCATGACTTATTTACGCACGCCTACAGTACAATGTACTTACGGCTCATTTTCCTTTACACGATAGCATACGAAAATAAACACAACGAAAATTGTTCTGTTGGACTGCATATCGATATGTGGCTGGGAGGCGTGACATGGATAGGAAGAGCATTGTGAGACAAAAACCTTTTTCCGAACAGCAACGAATTAGGACTCAGAAATTGAGGAATAATCCTTTTCTTCTCGAGTGTCCGAAGACGATGCTCAAATAATATATCGTCGTTGCCGGGACAAAACCTCCTATGTGATAATATTTTTGGAGATATATTGACCCGCAGCACATACATTATGAAGAGCGAGAATGCCTTGACAATATTCACACAATATTTCACCTTAGATGACAGAACCTTACCGGCCACAGTTCCAAGCTAAAATATTTCACATAGGAGGTTTTGTCCCGGCAGCGGCGATATGTTTATTCCGAGTCATTGTTGGCCAGAAAATGGTGGGTTTTATTTGTACTTTATTGCATTTTCCGGCGTTTTTTGGCTTAATTGTCCTTTTTAGAACTGCCTTTATTTCTTAACATTTTTTTGCAACTTCCCCATCTTTTGACAAGATTTGTACTGCCTATTCTCAATTCGAATCATCCACCATCACCTCTTGAACATTTTGTTCTAGTAAATACATATATTTGAATCATATCTGGAAAGAGAGAAATGAAATGAAAAAATAGTGTTTAAAAATACAGGTATCAAATTATATACAAGAGAAGTAGTGAAACATTGAAATGAGAACTTTTTGATGTGAGTGTTTTTGTAGAGGAAGATCTCACATGCTTCCAGTATGAACCTTTAACATGCTTTGATGTGGAGAGAAGTTTCTCCATGTTTTGCAACGTGTTGTCTGAAAACTGACGATCCTTCACACCTAAGAATCTGGAGATGACTGTTGTGATATACTGCAAAGCTAACTGAAGTAAGGTTTCCGAATTACAATTTCTATAACCCAAGTATGATGCCAGTTACACTAATTTAAATTTATTTCTTCAGGATGACCATTGCGGGTTGGTTGAATTCATTCTGGGTGGAAAAAATATTTCATTCTAAATTTTAAAAGTACTTTTGTTTAACAAATATAGAATTCCTTTTTTCAAAATTTTGTTAATTTTAAAATATATAGGCTACTGTCTGAATGCAGAAGTATTTCAATCATGTATTTTTGCACTGTCTGTTACAAAACACCAAAATTTTGCATTTTTAAACGTAATATTCCTTCATTAAATATGTAATTAAAACCAAAATTGTGAATGATTTTGGATCGCATTTTACATCCTTTTTCCATTCTTCAGGTTCATTTCCGGATATTTCTGGGTCTTTTCGTAAATTATTTTTAGGCAATCTATAGATCTTAAACTCCCGAGCCCTACTTATAATCATAGCCAGTCTTGTGTATCAACCCGCATAATGAATACTGTAAATTTACACTCACTGACGTATCGCCAGAAGCGAAGTTAAACTGCCATATCGCCAGCATTGCTGAAAATCATCTTAGTGCATGTGAACTGGATCAAATGATTCGTCTTCTTCATTCACTTCGTCGTCATTTGCGACATACGATTTCCTCTAATTTAAGAATTTCTGAAGCGAGTTTTAATTTTAATCACACAGGCACTTCAATTCAGCAAGGACTATATGCAACGTCCTTTTCATATACCACGGATTCGAACATATATGGAGTTGTCCGTGTTTTACATCCGTTTGCCCCTCCTAACGCCAACACTATTATTATCATGTGCTTCTGTGATGTGTTGGGTTTAGATAAAGAGAAGTGTGTTGTGATAAATCAATCAATCAATCAATCAATCAATCAATCAATCAATCAATCAATCAATCAATCAATCAATCAATCAATCAATCAATCAATCGCCCAGGTGGCAGATTCCCTATCAGTAACATAGTTTTTTCTTTAACGCTTACAAAGAACTTGGAAAAATTATCGAACATGTCCCTTGATAATGTATTCCATTCCACTACTCCTGGTCCTAAGGCGAAATTTTTCCCAATTTGTCCTCTTGAAATCCAACTTTATCTTCATGTTATGACCTTTCCTACTTTTAAAAACACCACTAAAACTTATTGTTCTACTAATGTCATTCCACGCCATCTCTCACTGATAACTCGGAACATACCACACAGTCGAGCAGCTCGTCTCCTTACTCCCAAGTCTTCCCAGACCAAAGCTGACAACATTCCCGTAACACTACTCCTTTGTCGGAAATCATTCAGAACAAATCATGCTGTTTTCCTTTGAATTTTCTCCAGTTCTCGTATCAAGTAGTCCTGGAGTGGGAACCAAACTCTAAGTGGGGTCTTATCAAAGACTTATACACCCTCTCTTTTACATCCTTACTACAATCCCTAATTACTCTCATAACCATGTTAAGAGATCTGTAACCTTTCTTGACAACCTCGTTTATTTAAATCTAGCAAATGTTTATACATTTTACTTAATTATATTAGCCTCCGTAGCTCAGACGGCAGCGCGACGGCCTCTCACCGCTTGATACCGTGGTTCAAATCCCGGTCGTTCCATGTGAGATTTGTGCTGGACAAAGCGGAGGCGGGACAGGTTTTTCTCCGGGTGATCCGGTTTTCCCTGTCATCTTTCATTCCAGCAACACTCTCCATTCTCATTTCATAGCATCTATCAGTCATTAATAAATCACTTTGGGAGTAGCGACCCCATCGTACAAATAGCCTATATCTGCTTCATTCATTCCATCCCTGACCCGGTCAATGACTGGAAAACAGGTTGTAGGTTTTCATTTTCACTTAATTATATTATTTTTACAAGATTAAAGTGGTAAAAATATAATTAAACAAGAGTTAGTCGTGAATATCTTTAATGTATATACAGTAAAAACGAGTACGTGATAGACATTTTAATATTCGTATAATCTGACAAGGACTTTTAAAGATAACAACAGTTATTCGAAATTATGCTCTGTAGAACTGAAGTTTATTAAGTCGATTTAAAACACTCCAGACATTTTAAAAATGGAATTTGATATAGCACAATATAATATCGGGTCTTTAAAAAGTTGGAGTTGTTATTTTTTTGTATAGATTGTTCAGCAATATGAGACTGATGTAATGAAGAACGTGGAGTGGTCCTGATGTGGTGATGGTGGTGGTGGAGGTGGGGACGCCTAGCGACGCTCGCGCTGATACGCTTGTGCCGCACTGACGCCCCGCCCCAGGCCTCTCAATACATTCGCTATTTTCAAAGCAAACAAAGAAACCCATTAATTAAGAGCCTGCATCTCGGGCTTTGCACCCTGTGAAAATATCCTTGGGCGAGAAGAGGGAGGCAAGGGAAGAGAATGAGATCAGAGCGCACTTAACTTGCGCCCAAATCGACCTCACTCGTCAGTACTTACGAGTTAAAGTCAAGGAAACTAAGGACAATGCGGGCGAACTACATATGAACATTTATTTAAGGGGCCGGATGTCATATTGACTGAACGTTTGGGGAAATACAAAAAAAATGTGTGAAGACTTAACTAGTACAATGTATGCATTTCCGTATTTTCATAAAGTTATAAAGCGATGTTATACCAAACAAATTTTCACCTTCAAGTAAACTTTCTATTTTTTAAAATTGAAGATCTCCAAGGAATAAGGATTTAACCAACAAAACAGTCATTTATCAGGAGAGAGGAAAATGATTTTTAGGGTTTATTTCGTTGTATACAATACTTGAACCAATTTCATATCGATGGTTTTCTTTTAAAACCTCGTATGTTCAAATGCACTTCCTACCCATTATATTCCTTAAGAATGGTATCGTCTCCCAGTCGCATATTTATATGCAATTCATCGGAATAATTTTCGTTGTGTTCGTTTTCGTTTGCTAACCTATAAAGGAAAATGTACCTTTCCATGCCGTATTGTAGGAAAGTTGTTTACATGGCGAATTTACACACTCCTACAGTATAATGTATTTAAGGTTCATTTTCCTTTACAGATAAGCATAGTAAAATGAACACAACGAACGTTGTATGGATGGGCTGCATTAAATATGTGACTGGGAGGCGGGACCAGTCTTAAGGAATATAATGGGTAGGAAGAGCATTCGGACTTACGAGGTATTAAAAGCTATCGATATGCAAGTGAATTGATCTATTGAAGACCATATTTTATTGCTATAACGCAAGTTTTAAAAATAATGTATGAATTGAAAGTGAAACAATGGAAAATAATCTGCAAGTATGTCTTACGTTTGTACATAAGACAAGAGAAATCCTGTACATGGACTTGGAACAAAAGTGATAGGATAATATTAGTGAAATAATAAAAAAAAATACAAATGTCAGGAAAATATTTCAATACACAGGTGATATCGTCTATGGTCTTTATTTAAATGATCTATTACACCTGGTAAAAATGAAATGGCGTATGGCTTTTAGCGCCGGGAGTGCCCAAGGACACGTTCGGCTCCCCAGATGCAGGTCTTTTGAATTGACGCCCATAGGCGACTCGCGCGTCGTGATGACGATGAAATGAGGATGAAGACGACACATACACCCAGCCCCCGTGCCAGGAGAATTAACCAATTATCGTATCCCGACCCTGTCGAACCCGGGACCCCTGTGGCCAAAGACCAGTACGCTAACCATTTAGCCATGGAGCCGGACATTACACCTGGTGATGAACCAACACAAGTACTGTCCACCATCTTGACTGATGTCCATCCTTACAACACATAGTGTTCAGATATAAGACAAGATGACACCACCGTATAGAGGCTTGATGATACACCCTGTTTCCACTAAAACCTCTCTTTTCAAAAATTTGTTGGTCACATCCTTATTTATTCCGGGGATGTCTTAAATTATAAACTCTACTGACTTTCTTCTTTCTTAATCTGTTTACCCTCCAGGGTTGGCTTTTCCCTCGGACTCAACGAGGGGTCCTACCTCTACCGCCTCAAGGGCAGTGTCATGGAGCGTGAGACATTGGGTCTGGGGATACAACTGGGGAGGATGATCAGTACTTCGCCCAGGCGGTCTCACCTGCTATGCTGAACAGGGGATTTGGCGGGGGATGGGAAGATTGGAAGAGATAGACAAGGAAGTGGGAAGGAAGCGGACATGGCCTTAAGTTAGGTACCATCCCGGCATTTGCCTGGAGGACAAGTGGGAAACCACGGAAAACCACTTCGAGAATGGCTGAGGTGGGAATCGAACCCACGTCTACTCAGTTGACCTCCCGAGGCTGAGTGGACTACGTTCCAGCCCTCGTACCACGTTTCAAATTTCGTGGCAGAGCCGGGAATCGAACCCGGGCCTCCGGGAATGGCAGCTAATCACACTAACCACTGCACCACAGAGGCGGACTCTACTGACTTACGCACTTTTAAAAATATACCACTAAGTTACAGAAGAATGGTGAAGGTGAGATGGACAGATCGAATCACGAATGAAGAAATACTGAATCGATTTGGTGAGAGGAGATCGATTTGGCTAAATTTGACGAGAAGAAGAGATAGAATAGGACACACCTTAAGACACCCAGGGCTTCTTCAGTTCCTTTTTGAAGGAAGTGTCACTGGTAAGAACGGTAGGGGTAGACCAAGGTATGAATATGACAAGTAGATTAGAACAGGTGTAGGGTGCAGTAGTTACGTAGAAATGAAAAGGTTAGCACAGGATAGGGTGGCATGTAGAGCTACATCAAACCAGTCTATGGACTGATGACTCAAACAACAACAACCACTAACTTGAGAAATCGGGGTAGATTTAACTGGGATTAAATGAATTTAATTTATTTTATGGAACTCCATATGATAATTGTTCTAAGTAACACATAACGTGTTATTCAGCCTCTCACTTTAGTACTTAGAAACATACTTTTCTTCAGTCACAATCTTTCTGAAAAGATTTCTGAGGAAGATTTAACTTCAGCAGACAAAAGCTAATACTTCACGAGTACATATCAGTTTACCAAACTCATTGAAATGTATACACCAACTGACCCTTTATATACCATCCATTACATTTTTATTTTTTTGCTAGGGGCTTTACGTCGCACCGACACAGATAGGTCTTATGGCGACGATGGGATAGGAAAGGCTAGGAGTTGGAAGGAAGCGGCCGTGGCCTTAATCAAGGTACAGCCACAGCATTTGCCTGGTGTGAAAATGGGAAACCACGGAAAACCATCTTCAGGGCTGCCGATAGTGGGATTCGAACCTACTATCTCCCGGATGCAAGCTCACAGCCGCGCGCCTCTAAGCGCACGGCCAACTCGCCCGGTCCATCCATTACAGGAACTAGTTGCATAAGTAATAAGGTTGCTTGCTCAACTCATACTTCAGTCACTTTGAGATTGCCAACACTGTGTTAGGTCAACTTGCTCTAGTGCATTCATGTCAAGATCACGAGCTGACTGACAGTTCTGCGTGCACGAGAAACAACTGTTACGAGCGCTAGTATCAGATAGCACAAGCCTGGAGTGGTGCACATTACACGTTCATAACTACGGTACTCCATACAATATATATACGTATTATTTATGGGGTCGGTTGGTGCATGCATTTCAGTGGGCTTGGCAGACTGAAATGTAATAACAACTTCTGTCTCGTCGAAGAAAGCAACGGGAAACTACTTCACTCCTCATTTCCCTAGTAGCTTCTTCAGTGACACTTAAGCTATCTACGACAGCTGTTGTGGAGCTGTGGAAGATCAAAGCAGCCTTTCGGGTTGAATAGTCAACATACAGCACAACGACATACATAATTATATGTGTTCAACCTGACGTTTGCATTAAATGCCCCAAACATGTTTTGTATTCACCAGGGCTACGATTTTGATGACATGTCATCTGTTAGTTGGTTCACAACAGACTTGTTCAAAAATCCTGATCATAGTTCCCATATTGTAGAAATCAATCAATAAACACTGATCTGCATTTAGGGCGGTCGCCCAGATGGCAGATGCCCTATCTGTTGTTTTCCTAGCCTCTTCTTAAATAACTAAAAATAAAGTGGAAATTTATTGAACATCTCCCTAGGTAAGTTTTTCCAATCCCTAACTCCCCTTCCTATAAACGAATATTTCCCCCAATTTGTTCTCTTGAATTCTATCTTTATCTTCATACTGTGATCTTTCTTACTTTTGACGACACCACTCAAATTTATTCGTCTACAAATGTCATTCCACGTCATCTCTACACTGACAAATCGGAACATACCACTTAGTCGGGCAGTTCGTCTCCTTTCTCCCAAGTCTTCCCAGCACAATCTTTGCAACCATTTTGTAACTGTATGCCTTTGCTGGCAGGACCTAGTGTTTCTGTGTCTTCTGGTATAGACTAGAGAAAGTTTGTTACTTTCATTGATCTGCCTCTATATTATCCTTGGCTTTGACAATAATGAAAGTGACTGAGGTATGAGCGATGCTGGTAATGCCATTCGTTCTGCAGCCAGTCCCTGCTTTGAATGGTATGAAAATGTTGCTCATAGGGTCGGTTGGTGCATGCATTTCAGTGGGCTTGACAGACTGATATGTAACTGCAACTTCTGGCTCGGTGAGGAGAACAACCGGAAACTACCTCGCTCCTCATTTCCCTAGAACGCCTCTTCAGTAATGCCTAGGCCATCTATGACAACTGATGGCGTAGCTGTTGAGGATCCAACGAGCTTTAGGGCTGAAGACTGAACGTACATAGGCCTACTCTTTTGTCGGAAATCATCCAAAACAAATCGAACTGCTTTTCTTTGGATTTTTTTCAGTTCTTGAATCAAGTAATCCTGGTGAGGGTCCCATACACTGAAACCACACTGTAGTTGGAATCTTAAAATGCTGATTTATTAGGACATTTTTTGTCATGTTTTCCATTTGTACTTTTAGGTAATTTTCTAAAGCTATACGTCAATAGTTGGTCATTTTATGGAATGTATTAGACTATGTTATACTTTTGTATCATTTTTCTACATGTTTGAGGATTTTGATGAATTTACGCGTATGGGACTGGATATTATCCCAACTTTAAGGACACCACGTACTCTTGCATGATGAAAAAATCGATTTTTTTATTTTGGCACCATAAAATTCTTCATTCTTTTCTGAATCCAAGTATATATAGTTTGTTGGGGTTTAGACGTCTAAAAGTACCTTAAATTCGTGTTTTATTATAAGCGTCCCAAGCGTCACGCCTACTTTAAATGTCTTTGCAGCTGTTTCCCGTTAATACTCATTTTTCATGTTTAGGTACCAATAACTAGGAAACCATTTAAGATAGAGGGCTAATTTTTTGTACATTAACTTTCCTAATGGAGTACTTGAATGTTAACCTATTTTCATTTCCAAAAAATAGTAGGCCTGAATTGGGAAGAGAAAAATTAATACATGTTTTTGAATAAATTTGAAAAGAAAGGGTTCGGAATGTTTTTCTTGCATTCTGTCCCAATAATAAAGAAACAAAATGATTACTCATCTGCCAACGACTATTCCCAGTATGTGAACAAAATTTGAGAGTATTTGAATCAAAAACAACTGAGAAATGTGTACCTGAAGTCACTTACACAATTTTTTTTTGGAACACGTATCTGTCCAAATTTTTATTCATTTAACACATCCTATAAAAGCAAAGTAGTACTACATGGATATAAACAGCTCAGAATATACTGCTTTTTATATGTTACAAGAATCATAGCTGTACCTTTAGCACAAAACCCAGAAAATACTTATTAAAGTGATGCCAAAAAATATACTTTTCATCGTGTAAGAGTACGTGGTGTCCTTAAGTGAGAATGAATACGGAGACTATAGAATATTCACAACGCTTTGTCAATCTGGAGACTAAAACATTTTTTCCACCACTTTCTTCTTGGAAATGTCCACATTCCAGGAGAGACCCTCCAATTGGAGAAGTCTTCCTCGTGGACAGTCGAGTCCTTTTGATGAAGAGGAGCAAAGTTTTCTGCGAACGTAAAGAAACGTGTTTCCTCGATATTTTTTCGATTTGTTTTACGTCGCACCGACACAGGTAGGTCTTATGGCGACGAATGAATAGGAAAGGCCTAGGGGTGGGAAGGAAGCAGCCGTGGTCTTAATTAAGGTACAGCCTGGTGTGAAAATGGGAAACCACGGAAAACCATTTTCAGGGCTGCCGACAGTGGGGTTCGAACCCACCATCTCTCAGATGCACGCTCACAGCCGCGCTCCCCTAACCACACGACCACCTCGCCCGGTTTTTCTTGAAATGGCAAAAGCTTATTATAATGTCTACAACATAAATATAGGACATACCAGCTCGATTAGTAAATTGACTGTAAAAATTCATTAAAAATTTGTCATTCTTTAAAGTTTTAGTACCGTTTCACTGGCTTTTTGTAGCCATTTTATAGATCATTTTTAAATACATTTAGGTCATCAAAATCCTGGCCCTGGTAATCACCGTGTACCAGGAAAGTAAATAATTACTTCAAAGGTTGCGGTGAAGTATGAAGTATAAAATAAAAGGCATATTTCTAGGGGCTTAACATGCTCAACTCTACCAGAGTCTGGAAGCAGTTGTTGAAGGTGACGGTTTATTCATTAGCAGCTTAGGTAAGTACAGAAATATTTCTGTAAGTGAATAAGGTGACGGTTGAATACGACTACAATTATTATTTGTTAATTTTGTTCATAATATCACCTAATCTCAATCAATGACAAATTTATGCAACATAAACAATGTTGTACATATTTTTACGTACCAGCCCTGTCATAGTCCCTTTCGGTACTTCTTAGAAGGGACTGGTGAGTCAGCCGACTGGAGATATTCTAGCCGTCCTAGAGGGCATGCCTGGCATTTCAGTGAATTGTTCTCGTCGGCTGGCTTACCAGCGAGTTTCTTGGAGATTCAACGGGAATGTTCCGCCTCTAGCCACCTCGTGAATCTTTTTGTTCACATCACCCGAGCTATAAAAAGGGAGGCTAGCCGCGGATAGTCAGTCATTGTTGGGCTCCGTTGTGGATCGGTGTTGGTGCTGGACTCGGAGTCACTGTTGAACCCCGTTGTTGGACACAGCGTGTTGGAGTTCGGTGGCTGGGTTGTGGGTGGCAGAGGTGTTGGTTTTCGCTAGTGTACAACTGAGGTCTGAACGAGAAGCTGTGGTTGTTGGTATCGAAGTGACCAGAGAATGGCTGGACTGCAGACGTGCGGAACGGAAGACTGTGTAGTGCCTGATAGATTACTGTTTATTTGCGTATATCTGTGGACTGAGGATTGCCGTGAATCAGCGAGGGAAGCCGATATCGTGAGTGTGAGTGTAAAAGGACCCGTGTTAATATTCGCTGTTGTAAGTGCCGTGCTGCTGCTGAATACTGTTGAGCTGTTGCTGTTACGTTGTCCACTGCATACGACTGGATGCATTACTGGACTGTCTCTGGAGTCCAAACAGACAACCGGGGGTGGCAGCTAATCACGTTAACCACCACACCACAATGATATTACTAAGAATGAAAATCACATACATCAGATTATTAATGAATGAGCATATGTACCCGTTCTTCGCACGGGGATTGGTAATCGATTTCATAATTCCTTCATGAATTTATGCTAATTTACATGCCTCTATGCCAACGTTTGATGCGGCATGTTAAACTGATATTCTTCTACAAAAGCACGTTGCGGTAACGTAGGCCGTAGGCCTGTATTCAAATCCAGCGGTCTATACATAGCTGCAGCTGAGATGACTGAACTTCGGGAAGTAAAAGTAAGGAAACAGCCATTCCCTGGTAATAGCAAGGGGCCAGACCGCCTACTATGCCATAAGGAAGAGAGACTTGTAAATAGATAATAGTTAGTCAGCGTGGCCGTTCATAGCCGAATAGACTTGTGTGAGTCATCCTGAAATTAATTAGAACAATGTAACTGAGAGAGTTTTACTCATAACAATATATACGCATGATTTAAACAGATTTGATAGAATCAGAGGATGTTCTTGTAGGATGAAACATGTTTGTTTAATATTGTGTATTTTTTACAGGGATATTACAGTGTTCTGTGTGCCATTATTATTGTTTTCAGCAGACTGTAAAGCTGTAAAGTTACGTATAGAACTTTGCTACATTTATCTGAAGTAACGGAAGGGCAATTTGGTATACTATGAATATCTTTATTTGGACTGAACAATGACAGAATATTGTGCGAAGACTTCAACAGTCGTTTGTTCACTATCTATCTTGTCAAAAGTTAATATATCATATTTTGTAATCTCTGAAGCCATTTATTTTCAGTTTCTACTCAGTTAATTTACAACTGTTGGACTCTCCAGGCTGCCAAAACTAACTTTGAGTAAATAAATGTAGGCTATAAATTACCTGAGAAAAGAAAACACGGTAAAAAATATTATATTTTTAAAAATAAGTTGTTTCTTAAGTATAATACTGTTACCGTACGTTTTCATTTTAGGGTCAATCAAAGTCATCTCCGTACAGGCCATGACGGCCCCTGGAGGGGTGGAGGGTAACCTCGGCACTTTGAGAGGTAGAGTGCTTTAGCTCTACGCCCGGCCACCTTTGCCCCCAGGTGTAGGCTGAGTGAACCTCAGGGTCATGTGCACCTCCGGAACTGGAAATATCGATTCTTAAATTTTACGACTTCCTGACGGGCAATCGAACCCACGTCCTTTTGGGTGAACGGAGTACATCTTTACCGCCTCGGCCAGGAAGCCCTCTTCACTATCAGGTTGTTTATAAATTTATTACATTTTTTTGGCAGACTGAAGAATCTAAGTTATTTTTTAAGTTTCATAGTTTAATATTTATAATATTTCCACAGCGCATGCGCAAGGTCTTCTTCTTCTTCTTCTTCTTCTTCTTCTTCTTCTTAATCTGTTCACCCTCCAGCGAGAGATCCCACCTCTACCGCCTCAAGGGCAGTATCCTGGAGCGTGAGACATTGGGTCGAGGGATACAACTGGGAAGAATGACCAGTACCTCGCCCAGGCGGCCTCAACTACTATGCTGAACAGGGGCCTTACCGGGGGATGGGAAGATTGGAAGGGATAGACAAGGAAGAGGGAAGGAAGCGGCCGTGGCCTTAAGTTAGGTACCATTCCGGCATCCAGGATGGCGGAGATGGGAATCGAACCCACCTCTACTCAGCTGACCTCCCGACGGTGAGTGGACCCCGTTCCAGCCCTCGTACCACTTTTCAAATTTCGTGGCAGAGCTGGTAATCGAACTCGGGCCTCCGGGGGTGGCAGCTAATCACGCTAACCACTACACCACAATGATGTTACTAAGAATGAAAATCACACATATCAGATTATTAATGAACGATCATACGTACCCGTTCTTCGCACGGGAATTGGTAATCGATTTCATTATTCCTTCATTAATTTATGCTAAGTTACATGCCTGTATTCAAACGTTTGATACGGCATGTTAAACTGAAGTGAAATGTCGTATAGTTTTTAGTGATGGGATATCCCAGGACGGGTTCGCCTCGCCAGGTGCAGGTCTTTCTATTTGACTCCCGTAGGCGACCTGCGCGTAGTGATGAGGATGAAACAATGATGAAGACAACACATACACCCAGCCCCTGTGCCATTGGAATTAACCAATTAAGGTTAAAATCCCCGACCCGGCCTGGAATCGAACCCGGGACCCTCTGAACCGAAGGCCAGTACGCTGACCGTTCAGCCAACGAGTCGGACATGTTAAACTGATATTCTTCTACAAAAGCTCGTGGCAGTAACGTGAAGTACGACAAAGCTTAATAAAGTGGAGATCACAGAGTTTATTGATCGATACGGCTCCTGGTCCGAAGTTGTGCGTAATTCTTCGTATTTCTCGGTTACATATTGTTATTCATCTGAAACCGGGAGTGGTACTGTAGCTGAAGACTCGTGAAACTAATCGTTGACGATAACCTTTCTTATTATGTGTTCTATCGAAAATAAAATGGTTCTTTAATTGAAGCATTGTCCGGCTCCATGGCTAAATGGTTAGAGTGCTGGCCTTTGGTCACGGGGGTCCCGGGTTCGATTCCCGGCAGGGTCAGATATTTTAACCACCATTGGTTAATTTCTCCGGCACGGGGGCTGGGTGTATGTGTCGTCTTCATCATCATTTCATCCTCATCACGACGCGCAAGTTGCCTACGGAGGTCAAATCAAAAGACCTGCACCTGGCGAGCCGAACCTCTCCTTGGACACTCCCGGCACTAAAAACCATACGCCATTTCATTTTTCATTGAAGCATTTAACCCAGCTTGAAATGGCATGACAGCATGCAAAACAGTCCATTAACATTAACTCCCTTGTTATCCTATCGAAAAGGTGCACATGAGAAAAGCATTTTTAGAAATTGATTTCCATTAAGGTTGGTTGTTTTCCATTAAGGTTGGTCATGTATATTTTGTGGGAGGTTAAAATCACTGTTTCGACTTCATATAAATCCCCAAACCAATCAGGGATTTAGAAATAATGGTGACACTAATACCTACCTAAGGACTGATATAAAGTTTTGTAGAAATATATTGAACCCGACAGGGGCATGATCCAAGGACCTTAGGTTGATATCGATCTCCGTAATTACGCACGCAATGCTATTAAAGGGAAAGAACGCTGAAAATGATTAAAATTCATATCATTAATAGAGGTCATACCGAAACTAATTAATATTCATACCATTGAGATAGATAAATTGTGTATTTTAAAATTATTCTACGAGATTTATTTGTCTGCGACTTATTGCGCAGTATTATCCTTTGTGTGGCGGGGGCCCTGCAGATGAAGCCAAGCCGGGAGGGGTTACGAATGGGGATTCCCTGTGACATCACTCGAGAGAAGACATCCCTCCTCAAGACTCATAGAATGAGGGGAAACTAACTTTTTCGAAACGGAATATAGGAGCCATCTTGGAATCGGACTGGCCAACTTAATTACCTACGAGATAGAAAATTAATAAAACTCATATTAGGGGGTCATCTCCCGATTTAAAAGGGATAAATGTTACTGGGACATTTATTTAGAGTGTTTAATGTCCTCTTCCGTGATAACTTTCAGCCGAAGAAAGAATACTGTGTTGTTTCTGCGTGGAAAAGTACTGAGGCCATCTGGTTAGTCTCATGACACGTCCTCGACGGAGGGACTTCACCCCGTGTGGTAGGGGAAGCAGAACATATTTTAATTAATTTAAAGAGATTCACCGAAGGATAATTGAGTGGTTATGTCTCAATCGCACCAACTAGATATTGGTCACCGGTCACCCGTACTATTTTACCTCGAGTACGCCGGGAATAGGCGCTACGCAAATTAGTGGAAGGGGTATCGCTCCCTAGTAAAAACTACTGCAGGAAGGGACAAGAGTCAGTCGGGATTTGTGGCTTACAGACGGCGAAGCTATGTGCAGTCGAGCTTCCAGCGATCTTTTGTTTGAGTGAATTTAAATTTAATTTACAAGTGAAATCGCGTACTGTGCGTAAATATTGCAGAGATTGGATAGACGCGATGCTAGTGTCTAAACTTTAAAGATCAGGGACGTGTCGCGAACATTTAATATAATTTGTAATAATATTATTATTATTACTACGGCGCTACTGTGTCGAGTAGTAACAAAGGTACGCGGAATCCGGTGCTGGACCGCGGATTGCGGAGTGAGGGCCGATATCGCGGCTGAACGTTCACACTGAATGTAACTAAACAAATCTTGGAATAAATAGTGACGTATTGTGTGCCTCAGGAATACTGCCAGCGGTTTCGTCAACCTAGAACAATGGACTCCCGGTTGGAAAGAAGAATGGTGCCTCCAGTAACTGCTTTGGTGCCTATGGGTCAGCACTAAACCAGCAATGGACTTCCTGAGCTGACAACGGGTCATCAAGTGATGGAGATGAGTATTAATCATATTTAATATGACGTGATCAGATTGGGCGGGGAACAGTTATCATTACCTGACGCTATAATGTTAGAGATTGTAACTTCAGTAATGTAGATGTGCTACCATGATACACGTAGCTTCTATTTACTTTATTTAATTAGTAACACGTCTGAGCAATCAATTGTAAATAAAGGTGTAATACGATAAGTTTGCATGCAGTAGTAGATTAACTTAATCATTTTATTTGGGGAAACTTGTAATTATTGATGCGTCAGGAAACCAAATTTTAGTAATTCAGAGTAATTCAAGTTAGGCTGTAGTTAGTCCAGCGTTGATAATGCATGGCTGGTAAATAGTGTAATTTTATTTCGTGAGCACCCAGAACTACGAGATATGACTTCGGAACTGACACCACAGGCCTCCACTGACATATATTTAGATAGGAATTGTACAATTTTAATAGGCAGGCTTATCACAATTTAAGTGCAAATTGAAGAATATTTAATTCATAATTGTATTACCGTGTGACGATTTTATCAGAAATCACAATTTAGATACGGATTAATTACATCGTTATTACGAGGAAGTTAATTATGATCACGCAGTATGGTCTAATTTCCAGGTAAGTCGTGTAGGGAGATAGTGTAATGATGAACCCGATAATAATAATAATAATAATTGTACCGGGCGGTACACCTCTACTCTGTTTATTTAAAAGTTGCGCCAGTTGAAACTCCTCTTCTGGAGGAAGGTTGAACTTGATCTATTCTATTAATTCTCTACTTTCTCTGAAGATGTCACCACGTGGAAAATTTTGAGTTTTTGAACTGTGTCACTTTTGATGTGTTTTTGTTTCGCTTGAAGTAAGAAGTGTGAACTTTCTCTTCTAGAGGACACTACTGAAGAATTACAATAGTGCAACCTAGTGCGAAATCAAAGAACTATTTTGTTGGAGAAATTTTTATTTTAAAAGTTTGTTTCTTGTTAAATTTCTTTCTGTTATTGTTTAAGTTGGCTGTATACCCCTCTTTTTCCCCTTATTTTGGATCTAGCCAATCCCGAGTTTCTTTAATTAATTTCCCACCAATAATGTGTTTCTTTTTCCTCTATGTAGGGGTTTCTTTTCCCGAACCAATAAAAACTTTGAGGGAGGGTGTTTTATTTCCCCTAACGCCTAGAATCTTCCGCGAGAGGATATAAACTGCTGATTTTGGGGTCTCCGGGCCACTTCTGTTCCATCTTTCAGTGTATTAAGTACATAGCAGGAGGCGGGAAGCGCCTCTTTCTTCTTCAGCCGTTCAACACCAGGTAATGGCCTATTAATAACTTCTTTTCTTGCTAGGTCGGCAGTTTAACACTCGCGGCGGGTTCGAAGCATTTCCATCATGTAACCTTGTCCTAAAATGTAATTACTCTTTTCATCTTTTTCTTGTAAAGCTACATATTGGGATAGAGAGTGCTAACCCTCTCGAGCTCCCACTCACATTTGTTTGGAGGTGAACTTATTTTCTCAAACTATTCTTCGTTTATGTAATGTAAAGTGTTCTTCTCTAAGTCACCTCTGTAGTATGGGATTAGCCCTTGCGTTAGTGGCCCAGAGCCAGATTAGGTTTTAAAAGCAAAGTGTATTAGGAGTGCAAGTTCGCCTCCTCTCAAGTTGTATTTTAGAGGTCATGTATTAATCTTTTCTCACCTAATAGACCTCAGTAGGTTGGGTATTTTACCCCTGTGTATATGTCCTTTGAGGACAACTTGAAAGTTGAGTTTGGTGTGGCCTGGGAGAGGCTTAACTTTAAGAGCGAGTGGCTCTTTTCTAAAACTGAGAGTTGTATGCCTCGAGGAGGCTTTGCTGTGTAATTTGGAGCAAGGGCTCCAGGGTTTGAGTGGGGTTTTCTGCCCCGTTGTTAAAAATTGTATATCGGAAAGTTGGGCTAGTTGCTCAAAAATTGTGAACTCAGGGCTCGAAGCCCAAACTCTGTAATCCCTGCAATTGTACATTTCAAATTGTGTTTCGGCTACTAAGTACCTGTTATTTGTTATTACTTAATTTTGAAAAGAAAATATAACCTGGTTAAATTTTACTTAGTTTCTCTTCCGTAGCTTGAGACCCGTTCACGCCCGCACCTTCTTTCTCCTCTACCTACCACTAAAACTCGGTAACAAGTGGTGGCAGAGCGTGGTTGAATGGGTCTCAATTTAGCCCCTTTTGACGGCTAAACATTGCTTTGATTCGAACTCTAACAATTGTCTCAGTTGCTGGAATTTTTTGAGTTTTTCAAAATTGTTCTGTCATCATGCCCGGCCCTCGCGATGTTCTCCTCCTTAACTATTTGCGCAAAGAGGAGTTGATATACGAGTTAACTATCAGAAATGTGCAATCTGGAGGCACGGTTGCAATCGACACAAACAAACTTAGAGAGTCCCTTGATTTGCCCATTTCCATCCCCAATTTGGGAGAGAAAGAAATCGATGACTCTCTTTCCACGATCGTCGAAAATATTACTGGGCTAGCATCTGTAGTTAGCTTTTTTGATGAAAACGATCCGTCTCCTAATCAAATCAAGCGTGTGCAAGGCAGGCTGTATCACTTTGCAAATAGAGTTAATGATCTGTTGTCTCTAAAGGTGAATGACGTTCAGAGGAAGGATGCTAATACGCTCCTTGAAACTATTTCTGAATTGTCTAATAAGGTCACTCAATTGCTAACCGGCGAAGTTCCTCCCAAAACTGATCAACCCGCCACAGTGAATGTAGGTAGTGATGAAGTGCCTCCTCAGGGAGAAGTCAATAGGATAACCGTGGCTGCTCAAACTATCTCTGCCCCATCGAACAACGAATCTGAACGCCGTGCGTCATTGGGTAACATCCGTTCTGAATTAACTTCTTTGCCATTGAAACCTTTACCTACTATGTCACCTGGGTTTAGCAGCTTGCCTCATCCATTGGCAATGTTGCTAAGAGGTATCTCTAAGTTTTCCGACAACACCACCAGTGAAGTTATTTCTTTTTTACGGTTTTTAGTTGAATTTCAGGATCATGCCCTTGTTTTTTCTCTTTCGCCATGTCAAATTTTGCAAATTATCTATCCGTATGCAATTGGTATTCTTTCTGATAAAATAGTAAGAGCCATAGCTGAACAGTCATCTATCGAAGATTTTCATGCACATCTGCTTGCAAATTTTATTCCTGCCCGCGCGAGGTCATCTCTGATTCAGAAGTACTATTATCGAGTACAACGCTTGGACGAAAACTTGGCTGATTTCATACAAGACATTAAATTTTATACTAGGGTGTTTGCTCTTCACTTCCCTGAGGATCAGATTGTGCAGGCTATTGTAGAAGGTATTTCGCCATCCTACAGGTCATATTTGTGTTTCGCGGCGTGCCCGCAAACCTTCTCTGAACTGGAAGCATTAGCCGTCTCTGCGGAAGGAGTTAGGTATGCCGATTCCTTGCGTGTGGCGAAAGAACCACCGCCTTCCTTTAGTAACACTCGGCCTCCACCTCGCCGACCAGTCAATCCCCGTAAATGTTATGCTTGTGGGTCGCCTGACCATCTGCGGAATAAGTGTCCTCTGATCAAGTCAAGTGGGACAAGGAATGGAGCAGGGTCATCACAAGGCTGTTTTAAGTGTGGGGCCTTCTCACATATCGCCAAGAATTGCCCGAACTCTAATAGCACCCCCTCCTGCTCAACTTCTGGTGCAAATTCCAGCTATGCCAATAATAAAAAGTGACTAGTGGCGTCGGCTGAGCCGACTAATCCATCTTCCCGAGACTTAGCCCCTAGTAAACAGGTTGTAAATGCAGAGAACGACCAGCCTTCAAATTTATCTTTTGAATGCCCTAAAGAGTGTCTTAGGATTGCGGCGGATACCCCCGCACCTGTTCCTTTTCTTAAGATTGAGTTAAATAACGAGCCTATAACAGCTCTCTTAGATTCAGGTAGTGTTTGCTCTATTATTTCGGCTGATTGGTATTCTAAATTGAAATCTGTTTGTAAACTACCTGACTATGTCTCATCTCCCATTCAATATGTTTCGGCTAATTCATCTCCATTAGAAATTCTAGGTTCCATACATGTCAAAATTCGGGTTTTTAAGTTTACATGGAAGATCAAATTGTTTGTGGCCAAGCAATTGTCTTGCCCCATTATATTGGGAGCTGACTTTATTTCTCACACTGGTCTTGTGCTCGATCTCCGGTCTAGGTCGTGCACTTTCAAATTTGCTTCTAGTTATAAAATCCCACTATTAAAGTGTAATTCTGTATCATGTTCATCTATTTCGCCTACCCAGGATGAGATGTTGTTAGACCTTAGACATCTACCTGAGGAGCAGGCTGATAGTATTCGGAAACTGTGTCAGTCGTTTCCCGAGGTGTTCTCTGATACTCTTGGTGTTACTGACCTTATTGAATACAAAATTGAGGTCACGGATTCAATTCCTGTCCGTTTTCCACCGTATAGGCTATCTCCACCTAAAATGAAGGCTCTGAAAGAAATCATCGATCAGATGTTGAAGGATGGTATTATTAGGCCCTCTAAGTCAGCGTATTCTTCGCCTATTTTTCTAGTCCCGAAACCCCAAGGAGGCTTCAGGCCTGTCATTGATTACAGGGCTCTCAATCGGAAGGTGGTGTTGCAATCTGTGCCCCTTCCCGACCTTCATTCTTGCTTTTCATGGTTTCGTAAGGCCAAGTTCTTCACCATCTTGGACTTGAATCAGGCCTATAATCAAATTCCCCTTGCCGAAGAGTCTAAACATCTTACAGCGTTTGCCACGGACTGGAATTTATATGAATACAACCGCGTGCCTTTCGGGCTCCCCACGGGGGCAGCTGTGCTCACTAGGCTACTAGATAGGGTCTTTTCCGACATCAAATTTGAGTACTTATATCACTACTTGGATGATGTCGTCGTATTTTCCGAAACCTTTGAAGAACATCTAGATCATTTGCGAGAAGTTCTCAATCGCCTGCGTAAGGCTGGGTTAACTGTTAAGTTGTCCAAGGTTGCCTTTGCTAAGCCCTCTATGTCATTCCTAGGGCATATTGTGTCACCTGATGGTGTAGCAGTCGATCATTCTAGAACACAGGCCATCCGTGATTTTAAACCTCCCAAGGACATTAAAGGTATCGCCAGGTTCATTGGCATGGTGAATTTCTTCAGGAAGTTTATTCCTAACTTCGCTAATAGAGCGGCGCCCTTAAACCTTCTTCGTAGGAAAGGCATCAAATTCGAGTGGGGACCTTCTCAACAAGCCGCTTTCGAAGATCTTAAATTAGCTCTCTGTAATGCCCCTGTACTTGCTATGCCTGATTTCTCGAAGAAATTCATCGTCCAAACGGACGCGTCGTCGTCAGCGGTAGCTGCAGTCCTTCTTCAAGAGACTGAACTAGGGAGGCGCCCCATCGCCTATGCATCTAGGACTTTGTCGGCTCAAGAAGCCAAGTATTCCATCTATGAGCTCGAAGGGTTGGCAGTCCTATTTGCTTTAGAAAAGTTCCGTCTCTATCTGGAACATGTCAAATTCGACTTGGAGACAGATAATCAAGCCTTAAGCTGGGTCTTAGGTAAGCCGCGTCGTACTGGTCGTATAGCCCGTTGGGCCATCCGTATTTCTGCCTTCCAATTCGATGTCAGGCATATCAGAGGTACTGAAAATGTTGTTGCTGATGGACTCAGCCGTATGTTTTCTAACGACGTCGAGACCCATGAACCGGTAGACAGTTCATCACCTCCCGAGTCCATGCTATCTGATGTTAATGCCATCTTAACAGATGCTCCCATGCTTTTTAGGGATATTGAGAAGTACCAACGTGAAGATCCGACGCTGGCTCCGATAATGGAAACCCTTTCTTCTGGGGAACATGTTGTCCCTTATGTTCTGAGGAATGGTGTTTTATGTTGCCCTTCGAGGCATGACAAGATGATGAAAGTTGTCGTTCCAGCGGTTATTGTGCCTATGATCTTCAAGTATTATCATGAGTCCCCATTAGAAGGGCATCTTGGTATCTTTAAAACTCGTGAAAAAATTCGTGAAATGTTCATCTGGAAAGGTATGGACGGTGAAATCCGTGAACTTGTAAAAGCTTGTAAATCTTGTTTGCTTAGTAAACCTACCACGTCCACTAAGGTAGGCCTTTTGTCTTCTCATCAAGCGGCGCGCCCCATGGAACGCCTGTATATTGATTATGTAGGACCCTTCCCCCAGTCGAAGGGAAATGCCAACAAGTTCATCTTTGTGTGTGTAGATGGTTTTACTAGATTTTCCTGGTTATTTCCGACTAAGCTGGCTACCGCTCAGTCCACCATTACTTGCCTAAATTCTATTTTTGCTTCTTTTGGTCCGTGCCAATACATTGTATCTGATAATGCTAAGGCTTTTACATCTAATTTATTTCGTAAATTCTGTTTTGACTTGTCCATCTCTCATGTAACTACTTCTGCTTATTACCCTCAACCATCTCTGGCTGAACGGGTTAACCGTAATCTCAGGTCCGCACTTATTGCCTATCATCATGAAGATCATTCTAGGTGGGACACGTCCCTGCATTGGTTAGCTTTTGCTCTGAATTCGGCGGTTCATGAATCTCACAAGTTCACTCCAGCTTCTTTAATGTTCAAGTTCGTTCCCAACACGCCGCTCTCTAACCTCTGGTCTCTGAATGACATTCTGCCCGAGACAATAGATCCGGACAACATTAAAGATCTTTGGAAGAAGGCTAAAGCTAATCTTAAAGTGTCTCATGAAAAGGTTAGGGAAAGGTATGATCGTGGACGGAGACCCACCCCTTTGAAGGTAGGTGACCAGGTTATGGTCAAGAACTTTGTTCCCGCGGGCAAGCTTGCCCCCAGATTTCATGGGCCTTGTGTCATTCTCGATTTTCTTACGCCGGTTACCTTATTGTTAAGTAATCCAGCCACCGAGAGGATATTTAGGGTTCACCTGTCCCAGGTGAAACCGGTATAATTTCTGTGTTAACTTGCTCCATATTATTTTGAAAGGATATGAAGGTTATATTTTTTTTTGAGTTTCACTTTTAAGGCATTCTGCTCCTTCTATAATATTTTGTTTTATATGTAAGCTGTTCTTGTAAACCTCCCTCGACTGTTTAACTGCCATCCTGTCCTTGCCACGGCCATTACCACGCTCCCGTCTCCTGCTCCACTCTACACAGTGGCTTAATGAATACCATGAATATCTGCACGCCGCTGGCCCCTCACTCTCTCTACAAGCCTGTACCCTCAAAGAAAATATTTGTCCAACACAATTCTGCCGCCTAGCTTTAATGTTTCAGCGCCCCCGCAGCCGCGCAGCGCCGTGCAGCGACTGGGGAGGGGGATGGGCCCCCTCCTCTCCAGCGAGGACGACATGTGCACGGCGAGCCGGAGCTCACCTCCCGGCCAAGGCTGATGTGCGGCGCACGACCTGCTACATGCCCGCAGCCTGTATCTGTTCACCGCGGGCGCGGCGTACTTCAACACCTCTGCTCCCCTCATAGTGCGGGCGAGCGGTATCTCAGGGTACTTGAGGGGTCCGAGCGGCCTCCGTTGGACGCAAGCTGCAACGGCCGGTCTGGCCATCCGACTCAATCTACATCAACTACATGGACAGTCACCATAAGCAATAATTACATTTGGGAATTTAACAACAATATTTGGTGGACATTGCAAAACTTTTCTTCACTTTTAAGCATTAAAGGTTTATCTTCAGAAATTCAACTACTACAACAGAAAAACTTTACTGCACTGGCAACAACAAAATTTTGAAATTGCAACCAACCAAATTACTAAAATCTTATAAATGCTTCCGCAATTAATCTTAATATCAACATCAAAACTTGGACCTTATTTTGGAAACAAAGCTTATGTTCTTCTGTGTTACCCCTTGGAGGAACTTTTGGGGGGGGAGGTCTGTACCGGGCGGTACACCTCTACTCTGTTTATTTAAAAGTTGCGCCAGTTGAAACTCCTCTTCTGGAGGAAGGTTGAACTTGATCTATTCTATTAATTCTCTACTTTCTCTGAAGATGTCACCACGTGGAAAATTTTGAGTTTTTGAACTGTGTCACTTTTGATGTGTTTTTGTTTCGCTTGAAGTAAGAAGTGTGAACTTTCTCTTCTAGAGGACACTACTGAAGAATTACAATAGTGCAACCTAGTGCGAAATCAAAGAACTATTTTGTTGGAGAAATTTTTATTTTAAAAGTTTGTTTCTTGTTAAATTTCTTTCTGTTATTGTTTAAGTTGGCTGTATACCCCTCTTTTTCCCCTTATTTTGGATCTAGCCAATCCCGAGTTTCTTTAATTAATTTCCCACCAATAATGTGTTTCTTTTTCCTCTATGTAGGGGTTTCTTTTCCCGAACCAATAAAAACTTTGAGGGAGGGTGTTTTATTTCCCCTAACGCCTAGAATCTTCCGCGAGAGGATATAAACTGCTGATTTTGGGGTCTCCGGGCCACTTCTGTTCCATCTTTCAGTGTATTAAGTACATAGCAGGAGGCGGGAAGCGCCTCTTTCTTCTTCAGCCGTTCAACACCAGGTAATGGCCTATTAATAACTTCTTTTCTTGCTAGGTCGGCAGTTTAACACTCGCGGCGGGTTCGAAGCATTTCCATCATGTAACCTTGTCCTAAAATGTAATTACTCTTTTCATCTTTTTCTTGTAAAGCTACATATTGGGATAGAGAGTGCTAACCCTCTCGAGCTCCCACTCACATTTGTTTGGAGGTGAACTTATTTTCTCAAACTATTCTTCGTTTATGTAATGTAAAGTGTTCTTCTCTAAGTCACCTCTGTAGTATGGGATTAGCCCTTGCGTTAGTGGCCCAGAGCCAGATTAGGTTTTAAAAGCAAAGTGTATTAGGAGTGCAAGTTCGCCTCCTCTCAAGTTGTATTTTAGAGGTCATGTATTAATCTTTTCTCACCTAATAGACCTCAGTAGGTTGGGTATTTTACCCCTGTGTATATGTCCTTTGAGGACAACTTGAAAGTTGAGTTTGGTGTGGCCTGGGAGAGGCTTAACTTTAAGAGCGAGTGGCTCTTTTCTAAAACTGAGAGTTGTATGCCTCGAGGAGGCTTTGCTGTGTAATTTGGAGCAAGGGCTCCAGGGTTTGAGTGGGGTTTTCTGCCCCGTTGTTAAAAATTGTATATCGGAAAGTTGGGCTAGTTGCTCAAAAATTGTGAACTCAGGGCTCGAAGCCCAAACTCTGTAATCCCTGCAATTGTACATTTCAAATTGTGTTTCGGCTACTAAGTACCTGTTATTTGTTATTACTTAATTTTGAAAAGAAAATATAACCTGGTTAAATTTTACTTAGTTTCTCTTCCGTAGCTTGAGACCCGTTCACGCCCGCACCTTCTTTCTCCTCTACCTACCACTAAAACTCGGTAACAATAATAATAATAATAATAATAATAATAATAATAATAATAATAATAATAAATTGTAGTTATGGTAATCATGCAAGTATTGGTATCATAGAAACCGGTGTCGCGTCGCGGGATCATGATATTGTAAACGAATGTGTGTGTTGAATTGAAGTGAAGTATTGAGAGCCGATGTAATTTTGCTTAATGAACAATGAAGCTCAGTTTATTAGTGAACGATCCCCGAGATGGGGTGTTTTGTTAAGAAAGGGCGTTATGCCTGTGAAGGCCGAGGCCATTGACCACCCGCCGTGCAGGGGGTGGGGCAGTTGACCTAGTGAGGAGAAGTGTTTTTTTTTTGTATGCTCGTCCGCTCGTATAAGGGGGAGCCTTGAGTTAAAGAGAACGCGGCCCGGAAGAGTCGCCTAATAATGGAGATATTCAACACGCCAGAATGATGTAGTCGCTAATAAATGACACGGTGATTGTTACCAGTACTTGTTAGTTTACTGTCATTACTCAGTTGAGGATAATGTAGCTTAGGGTTTTCAGAGTCCCACTTCCATCCAAAGGGGTGTCAGTTCAGTTCCCGACAGCGGCATTGGTACCCCAATGCTCAACCGAAGGCTGGATGTCTCACGTGTTTACTGTATATAATTTGTGTTCTCTAAGTGTTTATGTATCTTGTTGTGATTATAATTGAGTTGCCGATGGTGCTGACCATCGGGGTGGTGAATTGTATACAAGTGAGGGTCGGTTCAAACCCGGGCGTTTGTTCCACATTTTTATGAGTTCCTTCTCGGTACTTCGTTGGGGAATAGTTGTGTGTTTAGTATAGGGATTGCTCAGACTCGTTGCATGCATGTTAATCCTATTGGTCAATGATATCACATAGCCTCAGTGTCTATGATAAGTGTTTTTCCGTTCGAATCTCGTCATAATGGATCGCTCTGCGATAGATAATACTCGGATCCATCACATACGACTAAAAGTCGATAACAAACCAAAACAATTGATAATAATCCATGTAATTCATGTGTATATAAATGCGTCATTACCATCATCATCATTAAGGCCTAATAAACCACTGGTATTAATCTAAACTTTAACCCGAATGTGTTCTCATTGTAATTAGGTATGATCCGTCTCCTACCCTGTATGCCTTTAAGCTAAGTCTAGTTAAGCGCCTATTTGTTTTATTCCAACCCGTTAACGCCTTGTAGATATCATGCCGGAGCCATTATGTGTAGGGACGGGTGCAATATGGAGTAGTATCCCAGTTATAAGAACTCACCAAACGGACGAACAGACAAATCGACAAGAAAGCCTAAAATAAGTCCGCTCGAAGCTAGACTGAAAAACGGGTTCCACAGCCTGTTTCCAGTCATTCAACCGGGTCAGGAATGGAATGAATGAAGCCGCCATCTAGCGGCGAGGATACGAAATGTGCCGGCTGCCGAAGCTTGCCGCACTCTTCTGGGGCAAAGATAAATGACTGACAGATGAAATATTATTGGATAGTGTTGCTGGAAAGAAAGATGACAGGGAAAACTGGAGTACCCTGAGAAAATTCTGTCCCGCCTCCGCTTTGTCCAGCACAAATCTCACATGGAGTGACCGGGATTTGAATCACGGTATCCAGTGGTGAGAGGCCAACGCGCTGCCACCTGAGCCACGGAGGCTTCTTCATTAATGATATCTCCCTTATTAATCCTCGTATCGAAATGATTCATATCGATGGCTTTCTTTTAAAACCACGTATGTTCAAATGTTCTTCCTACCCATTATATTCCTTAAGACTGGTCACGCCTCCCGGACATATATTTATATGCAGTCCATCAGAATAATTTTCGCTGTGTTCATTTTCCTTTGCTAATGTCTAAAGGAAAAGGGACCTTACCGTACCGTATTGTAGGGATGTTGATTGCATGGCAAATTTACACATTCCTACAGTATAATGTATTTAAGGTTCATTTTCCTTTTCAAATTGGCAGAGGAAAATGACCATAACGAAAATTATTATTTTGGTCTGCATATAAATATCGATGGCTTTCTTTTAAAACCTCGTATGTCCAAATGCTATTCCTACCCATTATATTCCTTAAGACTGGTCACGCCTCCCGGTCATATATTTGTATGCACTCCATCAGAATTATTTTCGCTGTGTTCATTTTCCTTTGCTAATGTCTAAAGGAAAATGGACCTTATCGTACCGTATTGTAGGGATGTTGATTGCATGACGAATATACACACTCCTACAGTATAATGTATTTAAGGTTCATTTTCCTTTACAAACTGGCAGAGGAAAATGACCATAACGAAAATTATTGTTTTGGACTGCATATAAATATGGGACTGGGAGGCGGGACCAGTCTTAAGGAATATAATGGATAGGAAGAGTATTCGGACTTACGAGGTTTTTAAAGAAAGCCATCGATATGAAAAAACGTTTTAGAAAGTTTCCCTTAAGGCAGGTAGATTTCCATTAAGTTTCGATGTGTATATTTTGCGGGAGTGCAAAATCACGGTTTCGTATAAACCCTTAGTCAGTTTAGGGATTTAGAAACAATATTAGCCCTAAAACCTACATAAGGACAGGTGGATTCTAAGTATAAAATTTGGTAGAAGTATATCCAGTAATTTTCACGTTATAAGAACTCAGACAAACAGAAAAACAAACAAAAACACCAAAGCTAAAAAATATGCAAATGGTCATTACACCTGAAACGGATAACTGAACGAAAATTTCGCCGAGATAGTAAATGTACAGACACACGATCGTTGCGATTTTATTTATCGATGGCTTTCTTTAAAAACCTCGTAAGTCCGAATACTCTTCCTATCCATTATATTCCTTAAGACTGGTCACGCCTCCCAGTCACATATTTATATGCAATCCAAAAGAATAATTTTCGTTATGGTCATTTTCCTCTGCCAATTTGTAAAGGAAAATGAACCTTAAATACATTATACTGTAGGAGTGTGTGAATTTGCCGTGTAATCAACATCCCTACAATACGGTACGGTAAGGTCCATTTTCCTTTAGACACTCGCAAAGGAAAATGAACACAGCGAAAATTATTCTGATGGACTGCATACAAATATATGACCGGGAGGCGTGACCAGTCTTAAGGAATATAATGGGTAGGAAGAACATTTGGACATACGAGGTTTTAAAAGAAAGCCATCGTTATATAGAAGTGTTAGTTGCTTAGCAACGTGCTAAATACAAAATGTATTTCGGGCTAGGATAAGTCTTCGCCTGTAACTAATAGAATGGTCCTTCACTGATTTGATTTTATAATTACTCAAATTTGGTTGAACTTAGAGACCCAGCAATGCTTCATGATTCACCGGCAGGCAATTCGGGAGAGAATACAACAGAAATGAAGCACATCGGTCCAATAGAACGGACGGACGGATTTGCCAAAGCAATTTTTAGTAAACTCTTTTAATAGATCTTGTATAGATAAATGTCACGATGTAATATTAGCATATTACTATCAGTCACGATCTAAATAACGGCCTCGGAAACTTGGCTTTTGTATTATAAACTTAAGAAAAAGATGTGATGATGCCGTCAAACGAGTACAATGAATGCATCTGTCTCTCAAGTTGAGTGGTACGAAGGCATGCAACGTCCTTTCCAGTTCATATGAAAACTGTCTCTGGATGCAGGGAGCGCTCCTAGCGTATTATTAGAGAAAACTGGAGAGCCAGGAACAAGAACGACTTTTTCCTTCTCAACCAGAAAGATACCGTCCAAGGTGTTAAAATGTGCAAATCCAGTGTTTGTTCAGAATTATTGTTGGCGAAGTTAAGGAAAGTGCTCGCGTAGCCAATGGAAAGGAGAAAGCAGCTCCATGAAGCTTAGCAGCTGGATACACTGTTTTCTTTTCGCTTCCTCTATGGCAATGGAGCTTACTTACTGTTGGGGAGTCGAGTTGAGGCGGATAACAAGCGGAAGAGAGACTGTTATGAATGAAGCATGTCAGATACCTTCTACAATGACAGAATCACATAACAAAATGTATATTTATCTTTGTGATTACCGTCTAAATCATGATTAACTTTACAATGTAACAATTGAAAAGTCTCTGCTTCTGTGATGGACTAAACTAAATATGTTGCAAATTTAAGATAGAGATATACCACCAGCATAAAGCCAAAACTATTCTTAAGTGTGCAATAAAAGTAAATCAAGAAATCGGAAAATTTTGGAATCTTTAAAAATGTATGAAAAGCACGAACCCTTGGCCTGATTTGACTACGTGATATTTTGCTCCAGCGTTACTACCTGCCACACCCGGAGGCCCGGGTTCGATTACCGGCTCTGCCATGAAATTTGAAAAGTGGTACGAGGACTGGAGTGGGGTCCACTAAGCCTCGGGAGGTCAACTGAGTAGAGGAGGGTTCGATTCCCACCTCAGCCATCCTCGAAGTGGTTTTCCGCGTTTCCCCCTTCTCCTCCAGGCTAATTCCGGGATGGTACCTAAATTGGCCGTGGGTTAGGAGCGCGCAGCTGTGAGCTTGCATCCGGGAGATAGTGGGTTCGAACCCCACTGTCGGCAGTCCTGAAGATGGTTTTCCGTGGTTTCCCATTTTCACACCAGGCAAATGCTGGGGCTCTACCTTAGTTAAGGCCACGGCCGCTTTCTTTCCATTCCTAGGCCTTTCGTATCCCATCGTCACCATAAGACCTATCTGTGTCGGTGCGACGTAAAGCAAAGAGCAAAAAAAAAATGTTACCTAACATAAAGTCACGGCCCCTTCCTTCCTCTTCCCTCTCCATCCCTTCCAATCTTCCCTTTCGCGCAGAAGGCTCCTGTTTAGCATAGCAGGCGAGGCCGCCTGGTGTAGGTACTGGTCATCCTACCCAGGTGTATCGCTCGAGCGAAAAACTCACGCTCTAGGCCACTGCCCTTGAAGTGGTAGAGGTGGAATCCTTCGCTGAGTCGGAGGGGAAAACCAACACTGGAGAGTAAACATTAAGAAAGAGAAGAAGAAGACCCTTTTCTTGCAGGAAATATTCTTAATAACATTATAAGAGTACCACTGAAATTATTTTCGAAGCACTGCACTACGCCAAGACAGTAAGAACTGTGTGAGGACTATCGGAGTTGTCCAGAACCGATGCTTATATACAGACAGAGATTAGATATTTTTGCAATTGGCTTTACTTCGCACTGACAGGTCTTACGGCAACGATGGTATAGGAAAGGGCTAGGAGTGTGAGGGAAGCGATCGTGGCCTTAGTTAAGGTATAGCCCCAGCATTTACCTGGGATGAAAATTGGAAACCACGGAAAATTATCTTCAGGGAAGCCGACAGTGGAATTCGAACCCACTCTTTCCCGAATGCAAGCTGACATTTGCGCGCCCTTAACCGCACGGCCAACTCGATCGGTACAGAGAGCAGACATTTTGAATAATGGATTTAAATAATGACAATCAAGTGTACCATTATTCCAGAAAATATCCGTATTTGAATATGCCAAGATCACATTGAAAGTCAGATATCTCGGAACCGAGGCATTTCCAGAGGAACAGTACTCACTGTAAAGTTTCTGACCGGACGAGTTGGCCGTGCGGTTAGGGGCTCTCATCTGTGAACTTGCATCCGGGAGATAGTGGGTTAGAAACCCACTGTCGGCAGCCCTGAACATGATTTTCTGTGGTTTCTCATTTTCACACCAGGCAAATACTGGGACTGTACCTTAACTAAGGCCACGGACACTTTCTTCACATTCCTAGGCCTTTCCTATCCCATCGTCGCCTTAGGACCTATTTGTGTCGGTGCGATGTAAAGCAAAATTCTAAAAATAAAAACGTAAAATTTCAGTACTAATTCAGTATTGTACTCTCCAGTGCGCAGAGAGTTTGGAAATGATCCTCTATTGTTATCGTATCCCGTGCACATTAATAATAATTACCGATAACAATGCTCATTTAATCTCCCCTTCCCCTCAATGCCCAATTAAAATTTACAAGCACTACACTATAAACAAGCTAATGCATTGATAAAATAAGCAGAGCGTTGCACTCTGTCGACGTTCCCATAGTCATATTTCCAATGCTATGGTTCCGAACGGCGATTCATCGTTAACTATAAAAGTTCCAGTGAAGGAACTGAGTTCTGAAATTAATGGCCGTTACTATTTCCCTATAATCTAAATAATGGCCTCTGAAAGTTTGATTTTATATTGAAAAACTAAATCAAAATTGTTACGTAAAGCAAAGATGTCAAACGAGCGATTCGCCGCTAAAATGTGAAAGTTTCAATGAAGGAACTGAGTACAAAAATTAATGGCCGGTTTGGAAGGTAAACAGTAAAGAGGAATGAAATACAGAGTGTCCCGCGAGGAAGGTGCCATACGTTAAAGAGGTGACATTGTTGGTAATTCTAAAGCGGAAACTTCGTATGGTCATACGCTTTCTTATCAATAATTTCCGAGATACAGACCGTATTATGTAATTGTCAATTAGCAATTTGCAACTCATGTGTAATTATTGGGCAACTTTCCATTTCCTTTTTAAACTTATTCTCAAATATACCTCCACCAAGTACAATGCATTTTGCAGCTCTTGCAGACAGATGATGTGTGGTTAATCGGAGCTCATGACTCTCCTCTTTAATGTGCGCACAAGCATTTAAAATGCGAACATGCAAGTCCTCCCTTGTTTGCACTTTTCCTTGTGGAATTCGTTTTTAACCAATCCCAGAGACAATAATCCTGCGGCGTAACCTTGATGGCCATCACCATTACATCCGACACAACGTCACGATGAATTAGATTGCGATACTGTACCACTGCAACAAACGAAATATACAGACTGTGAAATACGATGCTTTCTGCTAATCTAACTACGTTGAACATGCAATTTTATCAACAAACGTCAGCTTGGCTACCATGACCAATGGCACTACAGCCCTTGAAGGGCCTTGGCCTACCAAGCGACCGCTGCTCATCCCGAAGGCCTGCAGATTACGAGGTGTCGTGTGGTCAGCACGACGAATCCTCTCGGCCGTTATTCTTGGCTTTCTAGACCGGGGCCGCTATCTCGCCATCAATACCTCCTCAATTCTAATCACGCAGGCTGAGTGGACCTCGAACCAGCCCTCAGGTCCAGGTAAAAACCCTGACCTGGCCGGGAATCGAACCCGGGGCCTCCGGGTATGAGGTAGACACGCTACCCCTACACCACGGGGCCGGCGACTACCAAGACCACCTTAGTACAATTACCCAATACGTCTGTATCTCGGAAATTATTGAAAATAAAGCATATGCCCATATAATGTTTTCGCTTTAGAATGTATGGCTGCTTCCTCCCGGGACACGCTGTATAGGAAAACAAAAACAACTCCGCCCTTGACAGGGACGTCTATAGAGGAGTTAAATCCTCCCCTATGTTGCAGCGATTGTTAGGAAGTAGTTTCCCATTCGGCTAGGCCGATATGCTGAACATTTTCCGAAGTGAATTATTTTATAGTACTATCTCTGCGGACTTACACACTTCGAAGGTATCAGGAAAATGGGAGAGTAGTGTCAGAGGTAAAGGAAAAGACCGACAAACAATGTAACTGTATGCTGATGATATGGCAATTGCGGCTCGAGATATAACACAGGCATGTCAAAGTTTCGAACTGGCTGACAGATCTGCGCGAACAAGACACAGCGTTTACGAGCGCTAGCCCAGGACGTTATCAGTTAGCGCAAGCCTGGAGAGGTGTATATTACATGTTCATAACTACGATACTCCTGCAATACATGCATATATTCTTTCATGTAAGGACGTACATAATTAAATGTGTTCAGCACGGTGTTTGTATAAAATGTTTGGAACAACGTGCTTTGTGAACATCGTGTACAAAGAAAATAAATATTTATTTTAAAGGTTGCCGTAAGCAGTGAAGTCCTAATAAAATCCTCAGCCTGTTTCCAGTCATTTGACCAGGTCAGGAATGGAATGAATGAAGCCCCCCCTCTAGCGGCGAGGATAGGAAATGTGCCGGTTGCCGAAGCCTGTCGCACTCCTCTGGGGCAATGATTAATGACTGACAAATGAAATGAAGTTGTATTGGAGAGTGTTACTGGAATGAAAGATGACAGGGAAAACCGGAGTACCGGGAGAAAAACTTGTCCCGCCTCCGCTTTGTCCAGCACAAATCTCACATGGAGTGGGCGGGATTTGAACCACGGAATCCAGGGGTGAGAGGCCGACGCGCTGCCGCCTGAGCCACGGAGGCCCTAAGTGAAGTCCAAATAAAAGGCATTTATTTTTTAGGAGCTTAACCTGCTCAACTCTCCTATGAACAATTATGAACCAGAATAATACCAAATTCTATGCCATTATCATATCGCTTCTGTAGCAATAGGTCATTTTTAAAAAAACTTAATCAATAGAAAGATGGTGATAATGTTTGTTGTTTAAAGGGGCCTAACAGCTAGGTCATAGGCCCCAAAGAAAAGGAAAGAGGCTATGATAAAAGTAGCATATCGTCGTCGCCGGGACAAAACCTCCTATGTGATAATATTTTTGGAGACATACTGACCCGCAGCACATACATTATGAAGAGCGAGAATTCCTTGACAATATTCACACAATATTGCACCTTAGATGACAGAACCTTACCGACCAAAGTTCTAAGCTAAAATATTTCACATAGGAGGTTTTGTCCCGGCAACGACGATATCTTCAAGCAACCATGTTGATACAGAAGTACACAAACAAATTACTTTGTCAATGCTTATGCCACGCCCTATGTAGCTCTATGTTTCAACCACTACTTGTAGACCAAAACAAATGATTGGAGCCTGTCACCGGTGCACAGTCCTGAGTCAGCAACGTGGAGAAGTACAAGCCGAATAAGGCAAAGCGACTTGTGCCCTCGTGCACTGGTATTTCTGGCAAGGGCACTGCGCTTACGGCGGGCAAGCTTTGTCACCCGTGACATACAGGATGTATCCATGATGATCTTACAAACGTTCAGGGATGATGGAGGACGGAAAATTGAGATCAGGAACCGTATTCTGGAAACGATCGAGTCAAAAGTTAAGAAAAATTCTACTCATCTAAGTCCGTTCCCCAGCACGAGTTTCACAAGCTGCTCCATTTACAAAAAAATGTTCGAAATGGCGTCCCCCTACGTCAATGCAGGTATGACATCCGAGCACAAAGTTCTATCGTACCCGTTCGAATAGCCCCGGTGTCGTTTGAACTGTTAAGAACGGAGGGACTTTAAGAGGAGCCGGAAAACTCTATCTTGATAATGTTAATTTGACAGAAAAGATGCCCCGTTTTCTCAGGAAGTTTTAAGTTTAGAGCTTTGATCTTTTTACTAGTTGTATTTAAGCCCTACCCATAAGTACTGAACCGGGATGGAATGGTTTGAGCAAACGATTGTAAAGTTATGAATTTGTTTAATAAGTTCCAAATTTTTAACAAAAAGTGTCATAAAAAATGTATGTAAATCAGAAACTATACATGTGAAGTCCTTTTGTCTGGTTCAATAGCTGTATCATGGCACAAGGTGACTCTCTGCAAACAATGAACTGCCTATCCAGTGTAGTTTACGAAATAATGGGTGAAACATGTGAAAAAAGTCATTTTTCAGAATATGATTTCAAACTGAAACAGAATGTTCACTCACACATTTACCCACGACAGTGCCTAAAATCCAACTCTATTTAATAGAAACTATTGAAATGTTTGTTATGGCAGTGCCGGAAACCTCTGCTCATAACATTCAGGAATAGAACAGTGAAAACCACAGCCATCTAGATTAAAGGATTCCAGATATTCATATTTTCAAAAAGAAACATGTCTAGGTTGCCCAATTTGACACTTGTGCATATATTATAAAATATTTCTTTAAAATCCTTCGATGTGTCGTATTAAAAAAAATTATACACCATTTTAATCATGAGAGTCCTTGGAAAAAGTCATTTGTAAAATTTTTTGGTTTCCGACTCCCCTTAAACAACTTGGATTATTAATAACTTTTGACTCGTACGTTTCCGGTCTACGGTTCCTGATCTCAATTTTCCGTCCTCCATCATCCCTGAAAGCTTGCAACATCATAACTGAACTGCAACATGGCGTGAAATTGATAGCGGATTGGGCAAACAAGAATGAAATGAAAATGAATGAGAAGACAGAACTCGTTATATTTAGGAAAGGAGGTAAACTAAAGGAAACAGAGCACATTTCGTGTAATAACGTCCTTGTTCAGAGAGTCAGCAGCTTTAACACGTGCAGAAGTTTCGGGATGCATCTCGCATTGTCGCAGCACTGAGAGCGATGAATGAAACTGGGATCATCAAATGTGACTGAAAAGCTATTCTGTCTGTCGAACACACAACAAATATTATACAATTACATACCTGTAAAAGTGCACATTATTAAGGAAGGAATAAAAATACGCACTATTTGACAAGTTCCATTCTTGAAAGAACATCATCAGATTATACGAAATATTTATAATATTACGTTTATTTCTGTCCGCATTTGTGGTTTAGTGGCTACTGTAATTAGCTGCCACCCCCGGAGACCCAAGTTCGATTCCCGGCTCTGCCACGAAATTTATACGAGAGCTGGAATGGGGTCCACTCAGCCTCTTGAGGTCAACTGAGTAGAAGGGAGGGAGGGGGGGTCAATTCCCACCTCAGCCATCCTAGAAGTGGTTTTTCGTGGTTTTCCACTACTCCTGCAGGCAAATGCCGGGATGGTACCTAACTTAAGGCCATGGTCGCTTTCTACCCTCTTCCTTACCTATCCCTTCCGATCTTCCTATCCCTCCACAAGGTCCCTGTTCAGCATAGCAGATGAGGCCACCTGTGCGGGGTACCGGTCCTCCTCTCCAGTTGTATACCCCGGCCCAAAGTCACACGCTCCAGGACACTGCCCTTGAGGCGGTAGAGGTGGGATCCCTGGCATAGTCCGAGGAAAAGGCTAATAAAAACCAACCCTGGAAGGTAAAGGGTATAAGAAAGGAAGAAAGGAAGAAAGATGTTTATTTCAGTTTAAGACCACGAAACTTGAAATCTGGAACTTAATGATATCCTCCTTTGCCTCTACTCCAGAATTTACTAGTAAGTGAAAATCCACAGTCTGTTTCCAGTCACTCGACCGGCTCAGGAATGGATTGGATAAATCCCCCCATCTAGCCACGAGGATAGGAACTGTGCTGGCTACCGAAGCCTGTCGTACTCCCGTGGGGCAATGACTAAGGAATGACACATGAAATGAAATGGTATTGGAGAGTGTTGCTCGAATGAAAGATGACAGGGAGAACTGGAGTACCCGGAGAAAAAGCTGTTCCGCATCCGCTTTGTCCACATTTACTAGAAATAAACATAAAATAAACATATTCGAATGTGATTTGATAGAATCTGATGGTGTTCTTTCAAGAACGTATCATGCCATTCTTTGTTTAAAAGTGTGTATTTTTATTCCTTGTTTTATAATGCGTTCTTTTTTCTTACATATATGTTATAGTATCATATTTATATTGAACTTGTGTGTTCGTCAGACTGAAAAGCTTGCAAGTTACATTTAAATGAGTCAACACTGTAAAGTATGGCTTCCTTCTTAACAAAATGTCCCCAGTTCTAGCCTTTCACACAAACAACTCAATGTTGAAAACATCCTAGGGATATGAGCCACGACTTTTAGGTAAATAATGAGAAAATGTAACTTATTCTTTATTTATTCCTAAAAATTACAATTCTTTTCTTAATCTTTGTTAACCGGTCGATTAGATTAGCAGTTTGTCTTTTTCTATCATACGAGCGGTAATGTGAGTGAATGCATTGTTCCACTTAAGTCTTTATAACTACATTCGTTGTGGACATTTTCAAAAATAAAAAACGCCCGAGGGTATTGAACCAAGGAACACATTACAGAAGGAATTATGTAAATGAGTTGATTTGGATAGGATTTGAATCAAAAAGAAAACGACTAAAGAGACAAGCGATTTTAGGCTGTTTTTCGCGAAGTGCACTTAGGCCGAAATTGATTTTCGAATTTCTTTTTAGCTCGATAGCACTATCCAACACTCACAATTTGAAACCTTTCCGGTTCCTTTAGCCTTTCAACTTCCTGCACAATTGAGAAAATTGGTTGATTTTACGTCCTCCATAGTATGGGGAGTTCTACTTTGTAAGCTAAGAAATCTTTTCGACATTAAAAGAAACAAATTGAGAACATCACACAAATCGCCGTAGAGACAGCCACTGTACTCTTCCGGGTGTTTCCGCTGGCCTTCAGATTATAGGAGCATTTCCGAGTGGGAAGCAATTTGAAGATGTGGGAAAGATACAATCGAGATGTCTGAAGTGAGTTCTCAGTGCATCAATGACGACAAGATCTCAACTTGTGTATGAGCTTGCATCCTCGATTGAGAATCTGAGATACAAACTTATTTTACAAGGAGGTGCTGCATACGATAACATGATGCATAAAGTAAGAGATAATACATCTTACTTTCTTCCTTTCTTGATCCTTTTACACCCCAGAGTTGGTTTTTCCTGGGACTCAGCGAGGGATGCCACCTCTACCGCCCCATGGGCAGTGTTCTGGAGCGTGAGACTTTGGGTCGGGGGATACAACTCGAAAGGAAGACCAGTACCTCGCCCAGGAGGACTCATCTGCTATGCTTCTTCATCATCATCATTTCCTTCTTCTTACTCTCATTCTTATTCGAAATTTTATTATTACTCTTATTCTACTTTTATTTTATTTGTTCTTACATTATTTTATTTTATATTTTATTATAATTATTCTGCTTCATCTTATTCTAAGTCTTATTCTTATCATCCTTATTTTAGCAGGTATTGAGAAATGAGGAAACTACTGCACTATTACTTCATTATTTCACGCTTATAAAATTTTCTTTCCTTCTTTCTTTCTTTCTTTCTTTCTTGATATGTTTACCGTCCAGGGTTGGTTTTTCCCTCGGACTCAGCGTGAGATCCCACCTCTATCGCCTCACGGGCAATGTCATGGAGCCTCAGAATTTTGGTCGTCGATACAACTGGGGAGAGAGCCAGTATCTCGCTCAGGAGTCACCTGCTGTGCTGAACAGGGGCCTTGTGGGGGAAATTGTAAAGCTGGAAAGAATAGACAAGGAAGAGGGAAGGAAGCGGCCGTGGCCTTAAGTTATGTACCATACCGGAATTTTTGGAGGATAAGTGGTAAACCACGGAAAACCACTTCGAGGATGGCTGAGGTGGGAATCGAACCCCTCTACTCAGTTGCCCTCCCGAGAATGACTGGACCCCGTTCCAGCTCTCATACCACTTTTCAAATTTCGTGGCAGAGTCGGGTTTCGAACCCGGGACTCCGGGAGGTGGCAGCTAATCACACTAACCATTACCCCACAGAGGCAGACCAAAATACATTTACTTATAGAAATTGTCGTAATAGAAACATCTTCTCATTTGCCACAGTCTATAGTGGGCATCTGATGGGTTCATCAGGTTTGTTCCACATACTGACGTAAACGATATGATGTGCTATGGATATTCTTAATTTTTTGAAAGTTACCTACTTGACCAAGATCGAGCTACGACCATGGGCACAAGAAGACAAACTTCGTCGCCTTAAGACCTATCTGTGTCGGTGCGACGTAAAGCCCTTAGCAAAAAAAAAAAAAAAAAAAAAAAAAAAAAAAAAAAAAAAAAAAAAAAAAAAAAAAAAAAAAGAAGACAAACTACCATTAGTAATATTTAAGTATGACTAACAAAGAGAACATCATCCGATTCCTAACTGCTATTCAAATGTGTCTCAAAGTGCCCGTTTATTTATTTGAAGTAATAGTTCTCTAATTGGCTTCTTCTCGATCGGAGAGAAAACAATCAAATGGAAATTCTTCTCTAATTGAAAAGAATAAATGAAATGCACTTCATTTGATAACTTGGAGATTCGTTAGATAGGAATGTAGACTTCAATTTACTTTTATTGAAAGGGATCCCAAGTTTTTAACACCCCTTCAATATTATAATCATTTTTCGATCCAGAATACTAGAAATGATAGCCTTTTGGAGTTGTACCATATGAAATAATATTTAAAAATCATAAAATACTGGTGTTCCGAGAACACTTTAGCTTCGCTGCTTTAGAAGAATGATAGCTGACTGGCATTCTCTGTGGATATTCACTAAAGTGGCCGTAGTTCGAAGCCGGGAAAGGCACAAGGGATTTTGTTTGGTGAAAAGTAACGTTCCTGTGATTTGTATTACGCGTAGAACTGAAGGACTTGTGTCTATAATCACGATATCAACAGTCAATTTCTTATGGAAAAAGTAAACTGTGGTAACGAAAAGATTAAACGGTACCATCATGAAACATAAATATTTTACGAATTTTACCATTTTTCACTCTTCTCGCGATATAAATCTAGAAGACAATTAGTAGTAATAGTATGGTATTATTTATTTATTTATTTATTTATTTATTTATTTATTTATTTATTTATTTATTTATTTATTTATTTATTTATTTATTTATTTATTTATTTATTTGTCGTCTTTCAAGTGGCGAAGTTAGGGTGTATGTCCCTCTCTTGCATTTAACCACACGTTTGTGCAGATATCTTAGTAGAATTACATTATGCTAACACCAACGCTATCACTCTCACCCACATTTGCAAATAAATTAAAATATGCCTAGAGAAGGCGGTGAACTCGTGCACGGGCATCCCCGTTAGGAAGTCGAAAATAATTGAAACGATATTTGACTTGTAGAGAGGCACATTGTCCTGAGGTTCACCCAGCCTACTCCACGCCGTGTAGCTGCTGGCTTGCATTAGGAATAAGGTGGGTTCGAGCCCTATTATTGGAAGCCCTAAAAATGACTCTGTGTCTGATTTACTGTTTGACGTTAAACCACTTTCAAAAACAAAAAGAACAAAAATAAAACCTCCTAGTCATGCTGTAAAATAAGTTTGAGTGATTTCAGGGATCCTAGAAGTTATCTGGGCAAAGTAAAGAAGAGCTCCCGTAGCCCACGTACATGGCAATCCTAGATCTACAAACATCATTCGATAGTGTTGATTCTGAAGAGATTCTGAAGGTGACTAGGATCAGAATTATCTACAGTCTGTGCAATAATCAGTCTGGAGTGATAATAGAGGGCTTTGAAAAAGAAGTAACAATCCAGGAAGGATTGAGGCAAGGCTGCAGTGTGTACCGCCTACTTTTCAATGTTTATATAGAACAGGCGGTAAAGGAAATCAAAAAGGAATTTGGAAAGGGAATCACAATCCGAGGAGAGGAAATCAAAACCGTGAGATTTGCTGATGATATTGTTATTCTATCTGAGTCTGCAAATGATCTGGAGAAAATGATGAATGGTATGGACAGAGTCATGGGGAAGGAGTACAAGATGAAAATAAATAAGACTAAAACAAAAGTAATGGAGTGCAATTGAATAAAGTCAGGTGATGCAGGAAATATTAGATTAGGAAATGAAGTCTTAAAGGAAGTAGATGAATATGGTTACTTGGGTAGCAGAATAAATAACAATGGCAGAAGCAAGGAGGACATAAAATACAAACTAGCACAAGCAAGGAAGGCACTTCCCAAGAAAAGAAATTTGCTCACTTCAAACATTGACATAGGAATTGCCGGGCTGAGTAGCGCAGACGGTTGAGGCGCTGGCCTTCTGACCCCAACTTGGCAGATTCGATCCTGGCTCAGTCCGGTGGTATTCGAAGGTGGTCAAATACGTCAGCCCCGTGTCGGTAGATTTACTGGCACGTTAAAGAACTCCCGGGGCACTAATTTCCGGCACCTTTGCGTCTCCGAAAACCGTAAAAGTAGTTAGTGGGACGTAAAGCCAATAACATGATGATATAGGAATTATAAAGATGTTTTTGAAGACATTCGTCTGGAGCGTGTCACTGTATGGAAGTGAAACATGGACGATAACTAGCTCAGAAAGAAAGAGAAATGCGCTGTTATAGAAGAATGCTGGTAATAATAATAATAATAATAATAATAATAATAATAATAATAATAATAATAATAATAATAATAATAATAATAATAATAATAATGGCGTATGGCCTCCGGACAAGCCTAGTGCAAGTCTTTCGAGCTGACTCCGAACAGGCGACCTGCGTGCCTGTGAGGATGGGGCTCAACCTATGATGAATTCTAATGATGAAGACGGCACATACACACACATCCGAGCCATTGGAATTAATCAATGAAGGTTAAAATCCCCGACCCGTCCGGGAATCGAACCCAGCACCCTCTGGACCAAAGGCCAGCACGCTAACCATTTATCCATGGAGCCGGACAAGAATTCTGATGAAATGGGTAGATGGAATCACGAATGAAGAGGTAGCAAATCAAACTGGCGAGAGGAGATCAATTTGGCTAAATTTGAAGAGAAGAAGGGATAGAGTGACAGGACACATCTTAAGATAGCCAGGACTTGTTCAGATGATTTTTGAAGGAAGTGTAGTCGGTAAGAATAGTAGTGGTAGACCAACGTATGAATATCACAAGCAGATTAGAGCAGAGGTCCGCCCCTTTGGTGTAGTGGTTTGTGTGATTAGCTGCCACCCCCGGAGGCCAGGATTCGATTTCCACCTCAGCCATTCTGGAAGTGGTTTTCCGTGGTTTCTCACTTCTCCTCCAGGAAAATGCCGTGTTGGCACCTAACTTAAGGCCACGGCCGCATCCTTCCCTCTTCCTTGTCTATCCCTTCCAATCTTCCCCTCTCCCACCAAGGCCCCTGTTCAGCATAGCAGGTGAGGCAGCCTGAGCGAAGTACTGGTTCTTCTCCCCTGTTGTATCCCCGACCCAATGTCTCACGCTCCAGAACACTGCCCTTGAGGCGGTAGAAGTTAGATCCCTCCCTGAGTGCTAGGGAAAACCCAACCAATGTTGCCAACTTAGCGGATTATCCGCTAAATTTAGCGGAATTAGAAAACTGTCGGCGGAGAAATATATCATTTAGCGGACAGCGGAATTTTTGGCGGAATTCTACATTTATTATAGCGGAATTTAGTGTTTTATCCTTTACGTTTTTTTAAAATTTGTACTCCAGTCTGTCTCGGAGCTATTCCGTATTTCTTGTCAGGAGCTACCAGTCACATGAGAAAAAAAATGTTATTTGGATTTGATGTTTTGAGATCATGGTATCATAAATTTCTAATGCGTGGGGAAAGAGTACTTATCTCATATTTGACGAATGACGACAGATAATGCAACTGTGAGAGAGTAGCATTCATATTTATGCTATGAAGGAAGACCGCTTAATGAACTGGCCTGTTTTGTGTGTGGCCCTTGTGGTAGAGGATTCACCTAGTTTGCACCCGGCACTAAAACGCCTGCAAATTTTAGCTCGCCGGCTCGCAGGCAGAGGGTTAATCCCAGTGAAACTCACAGATCAGGCGAGTGCAGACATTTATTATTATTATTATTATTATTATTATTATTATTATTATTATTGCTCATTTTTAATGCTCATTATGTAGGATTTCTTGGCGGAATTTTAGCGGATTTTTAGTAGTATTTAACGGATCTTGAAAATATAAGTTGGCAACACTGAACCCAACCCTGGAGGGTAAGCAGATTAAGAAAGGAGAAAGAGATTAGAGCTGATGTAGGATATAACAGCTGCGTAGAAATGATCTGAAACGATTAGCGCAGGATAGGGTCTAATTGAGAGATGCATCAAACCAGTCTATGGACTTACGGCTCAAACAAGAACAACAATAATATTTATGGAGTAATTCGCAGAGAAAAGGGAGAGAGATCATAGTAAACGTTTGCCCAACTCAAACTCACAAGAAGCAACCGAAATTTGAACTCTGAATACACAGAAGAAGGACCAACCCACTAACCATGCCTTGAATGAGGTACAATTTATATGCTGAATAAAAATACGTATTTCATAAGACCATGGGCAATGAGCGTATGTAAATAATCCTTCCGCAGCGAGCTGAGCCTTCCAGATATTTACGTATGCCTGCGAAACTTCCGCATATTTGTTTTGAGAAACTGGTATTTCACATGTAAGCAATTACCATAACGTGGAGCACAAAATTCGATTTGAAATACTGCTTCGAGGATAGCAAGAGGAAGTGAGCTCCTAACCCACATGTGCACAAGACATTCGGGATTTCCAGAATTTCTTAAATAAGCTCTAACTGAATGATATGGTTTTTTTCAAATTCTCCGTTTCACAAAAATAAGAGAATGTGGTATGTCATTGATGTTTGGAGTCTATGTGATCTAGAATGGTTTTACGAAAACTGTGCCGATTACAAATAAAAACAAGATTTTTAATATTTAAGGACAGAGAAATGAGAAAATGGAGTGAGTTTGTTGCGTGGTATGAGACCCGTAGTTGCAAACTTGCGTTCCGAAGATGGTGGGTTCAAAGTCCACCATTATCAGCCTCGGAGATAATTTTCTCTGGTTTCCCATTTTAACCCAGATAAATGCTGTAACTGATCGTAACTAAGCCACCCTTGAAAGTTTGTTTTGTAAGCCCCACGCTGCGAGTGTACTAGAAAGAGGTCGCTTGTCTGAGTAGGGATTATTGTTTATTAACATGGAGGTGAGTCAGCGACCAGCAACTTTTTTGAAAGAGCACATCATCAGAATATATGCTAGGGGTATGGGTGGTGCTGAGTAATGACATTCGGAGCACGACCATACTGTTAGTCGTGCTACAATAGCACTGTCTGGCCCAGTGAGGAAAGCAATGGCAAAGTACCTCACTCTTGTCTTGCCTTGTATGCCTCAGTTTGGTGCTGCCATTTGTTTTGTGGTCTTCCTATAACTGCATAACCTTTGGTGGTGCTATTTGAGGAACCGACCAGCCTCTGGGCTGATGACCTAACAGATCGACACATTAAAAGAAAGATAATTAAAGAAGATACCTTTGTTTAAGATTATGAACTGGAGAGATAATGATCATAAGACCAGAACTTGAAATAGATTGTATTACAGACTCTGAAAGGATTGTGCGAGAATATTTCCAGGGAAAACTTTTCAACGCAATTGGCCTTTCTGCCAGATATTTGAACCTTGCACTTTTCAGTAGGTCGGTTTCCTATTCCTATCACGGACCCTTAATTCAAAGTGATTGACTAAGAAGGTGGATAGCCTTAATTTTGTCGAGAATATATTGCATTGATCTTGAATACTTTAAACTTCTCAGCAAATTCTAGGGTGCAGCGTTCGCCTACGTATACTCAAGTAGTTTATATACACAGACTTCAAAAACACTCTGTAATCGCTTCAGCTTGAGGTGCTTATGCTCACTATGACATTGGTCTCTCGTCATGAGTATATTGTTTAACTATTAGTAATCCACTCAGCACAAGGCAGATGCAGTGCTTCTGCTTACTACTCGTGACAGTCTTTCTTCAACTTCTTCTTTCGGTGAACACCTGTTACCTTTAGATTCCGAAGCTCTTGAGGAACCTAAGGTTGCAGTAGTTCATAGCAATGATTTTAACATGGATATGTTTTAGGGTTGGGGTGTCTCTAGAATCATCGTCACCAATTTATCGTAGACAATTTTGCGTGGACAGAAAACCCACACCGTGGGAATCAGGCAACGAGCGTTCGTCATCTTCTTCCTTACGTTATTATCGTGTGCCAGAACTCTGCCTTCTATATACAGTGGGACCGATGGACCCACGAGGGGTCGCGTGCGGAGTGTAACGTCAGGAGTCGCGTATGGTCGTTTCGACCGGAAATCAATAAATCACCAAACGCTCACTTAATACGCTATTTATTGTTACAATAATATAAGATAATACTATTTAAACACAGACAAACACTTTTATCATAATAAATATAATAATGAGATTGCCTTTTGCTGATGAAATTGAAAATAAGAATTCAAGTTCTGTATACGGAAAAAAATTGAAATGATGTTTAGTTTCATTTAACACGCATCTAGCCAATGCTCCTTCTCCCTCTAATCAACAATGAATGATAACAGTGCACTATTCGCAATATATATAAGTCTACGCCATGAGTATCATATGGTTGAATAGAACGGAGACAGGTAACATGAGGAGTCGCGTGCGAACGAAACGACCGGATAGTCAGCTTGTCACTCACTGAAGGAGTGGAGAGGGATAACAGTGGTGTGACAGAAGTGTGGACGTGTCCGTTGGAAGGTACTGAGGGATAGGAAGTATAATAAACAGTGTTCGCGGAAGGATCGATCAAAATAAACAGCAATGGTTGAAACGACCGGACGCGATCCCTCACGGGTTAAACAAAAATAGTCATCATCATCATCATAATCTATTACTGTAGATACAAATGGCGCCGTGTTCTAAACGAATTTCCACTGGCTTTGATTAGCGTTTCATCTCCGTCACACGGACAGCAGCGTCACCGAAGGCTGCAGAATTTTGACATAAATATATTTTTTTTATGGCTGGAGGTCATCTGAAGATTAATTTGCGTTTCGGAAGTAGGCGTCATAAAATGAGTGACGGAAGTGTATCCCTACCGCTCTCAATCTCCCAGTGCCCTAGGGTGTCAGGTTAACCTACTAAACTGTGTGATTAAGATGTCTGTATTTGAGAATATTTGGGTTCAATTCCCGTCTCTTAAAGAATTTAAATTGTTGGAACGTGGTAAAATCACCCCCAAGAGATCAACTGAAGCTTTGAATAATGTGAAATCCATCGTGCCCGGTCATGAAGTCGAAGTAATAGTAACCATGACAGCGTTACACTTCACTATATGTAGGCAATTCGCCTTGAGTCGTCTTGTAGTCCAATTACGATGAATAGAGAGGTCAGACTAAGATGGTCAGAACAAAACATGTACTATGGCTCTTGATATGGAAGCTGGCCCCGTGGTGTAGGGGTAGCGTGCCTGCCTCTTACCTGGAGGCCTCGGGTTCGATTCCCGGCCAGGTCAGGGATTTTTACCTGGACCTGAAGGCTGGTTCGAGGTCCACTCAGCCTACGTGATTAGAATTGAGGAGCTATCTGACGGTGAGGTAGCGGCCCCGGTCTAGAAAGCCAAGAATAACGGCCGAGAGGATTCGTCGTGCTGACCACACGACACCTCGTAATCTGCAGGCATTCGGGCTGAGCAGTGGTCGCTTGGTAGGCCAAGGCCCTTCAAGGGCTGTAGTGCCATGGGGTTTGGTTTGGTTTTGATATGGAAACTTATTTTGCTAAAGTGTGATTTAAATCCTCTGTTTTAAAAACATAAAATTCGCCGAGCAGGCGAAAATACTCTCAGTACAATAATAATAGTAATAATAATAATGTCCACCTTGTGGTGTAGTGGTTAGTGTGATTAGCTGCCAGCGCAAGAGGCTCGGGTTCAATTCCCGGCTCTGCCAAGAAATTTGAAAAGTGGTACGCGGGCTGGAAAACGGGGTCCACTCAGCCTCGGGAGGTCAACTGAGTGGGGCGGGTCAATTCCTACTTCAGCCATCCTCGAAGTGGTTTTCCGTGGTTTCCGCACTTCTCCTCCAAACAATGCCGGGATGGTACCTAACTTAACGCCACGCCCTTCCTCTTTCACTCTTTCCCTTCTAATCTTCTCTTCCCCCCACAAGGCCAATGTTCAGCATAGAAGGTGAGGCCCCCTGGGCAAGGTACTGGTCCTCCTCCCCAGTTGGATCCCCACGACCAAACGTGTCACGTTCCAGGACACTGCTCTTGAGGCGGTAGAGGTGGGATCCCTCGCTGAGTCCCAGAGAAAAACCAACCCTGGCTTGCTCGTCAATTTCGACGTTCCATTTTTTCTAGGTCTACTAGACGACAGAATAAGCCGAATCACTCCTGGGCGTCTATGGCTGAGTTTTTGATTAATTTTGTCGACTGGATGTCATTTGAGTCACCAGAGTTCTTGTGTATGCCGACATCGAACGACATCGAATGTAGAATTTTTTGTCCGCCCTTCAAAAACGTTACTACTTCTGCCGGGTTTGAACCCGCTATCTACGGTTCGAGAGGCCGACATTCTACCACTGATCCACAGAGGGATAATCGAGGAAAAGTGAATCAACCTCCCTTACGGAGTTTGGGAAAAGCGTTACTTTAAACAAAATAATGAGCTCAAAACTATTCGTGCAGGTTGTAGTGATCCAGTACCACCAAACAGCAGAAGAAACTGGAAAAGTCTAATGAACTCTACATAGAAAATTCCTCATGCTATAGGTTGCAAGAGATTCTTCTTCTTCTTAATCTCTTTTCCCTCCAGGGTCGGTTTTTCCCTCGGACTCAGCGAGGGATCCCACCTCTACCGCCTCAAGGGCAGTGTCCTGGAGCTTCAGACTCTGGGTCGGGGATACAACTGGGGAGGATGACCAGTACCTCGCCCAGGTGGCCTCACGTGCTATGCTGAACAGGGGCCTTGTGGATGGATGGGAAGATTGGATAGAACAGGCAAGGAAGAGGGAAGGAAGCGGCCGTGGCCTTAAGTTAGGCACCATCCCGGCATTTGCCTGGAGGAGAAGTGGGAAACCACGGTAAACCACTTCCAGGATGGCTGAGGTGGGAATCGAACCCACCTCTACTCAGTTGACCTCCCGAGGCTGAGTGGACCGCGTTCCAGCCCTCGTACCACTTTTCAAATTTCGTGGCAGAGCCGGGAATCGAACCCGGGCCTCCGGGGCTGGCAGCTAATCACGCTAACCACTACACCACAGAGGCGAATCGCAAGAGATTTTTACAAGCTGTAAATGGTCGGAAACATTGTCAGCCGTGCAGCCAATGTGTTGTTTCTAGCGTATGGAAGTACAGAGAGTGAGGGCCTCACGAACACCTATAGGCTACAGCTCGTAACAATGATCAGAAGTAGCTCTCTAGCATGATATTTCAAAAATTGAAATAATGGAACTTAGTGCCTCCGTGGCTCAGGTGGCAGCGCGTCGGCCTGTCACCACTGGGTTCCGTGGTTCAAATCCCGGTCACTCCATGTGAGATTAGTGCTGGACAAAGCGTAGGTGGGACAGCTTTTTCTCCGATTTTCCCTGTGATCTTTTATTCCATCAACACTCTCCAATGCCATTTCATTTCATCTGGCAGGTACTAATCATTGCCATATAGGAGTGCGACAACTTCGGCAGCCGGCACAGTTCCTATCCTCGCCGCTGGATCGGGCTTCATTCATTCCATTCCTGAGCCGGATGAAACTAAAAGCAGGTTGTAGATTTTCATTTTAAAATAACAATGTTTCATTAATTAGTTTCTCTATATCATATCAAAACGCCATTGTTATTCTAATCACATTTACTTTTTTGTCACTGTCAGCAGGCATATTTCTAAAACAAACCATCAATTTCGTACTAGAAAACAGATTTATGTTCATTGTAAGAAGGTTTTTATGGATAACATTTGTGAGCCCCTTCACTGCATATCCATTCTGTGAAAACAGAACATGGAGTGCACATCTCGGTGTGAAAATATTCTCTGTGGTAGTTTTACGTGATTTGCATAACTTTTCTTGGACTTGCCTTTATTCGCGCGTTAGCAGCAACGGTCAGCAAAATCCACTTACGGAACAAGTTCTAACAAGAGTTCTCCCTCCCGTCCATTTCTCGGGATAGCAAGCGAACATCTCCCGAGCGAATTAGAAATCAACTCATGCTCAAACCTGGGGACGAAACATTTGAAGTTTCACATCGGATTCTCCTCACTCGCTAATATCTCTCCGCCCTTCTCCAGATCTTGAAGTCTGAATAAACAGTTAAATCAAGTTCTAGTCTTGGTCCTTAAATCTTAGTCTTATCAGTTCATGAGTGAAGCAATTATAAATTAGGTAAAACTTTCTGTATTCATTGTTAAATATGAATCAGGGTGAAAAGAACAGTGAATATGTATTCAATAAATGACTGCAATATAATTCCTATCCTCTTAAGTAATAGTCTCTAAGACATACTTCCCTCATTCTTTTTACTTATTTGTACTCCCTACAATGATAAGCTGCCTGAACCTGACAAAGTATACCATACCATTTGAATATTGAATGCCTGTGTAAGCATGAAGTGTTTTCTGGAGTTAATCCTTCTCGTATGCAGTACTATAGAGGTGATTTGTAACAATTTGTGCGGAACCTTTAATAGCCAAGACGGCTAAATCACAGTACAGATTCTTGGGAATGCCCACACTTTTGAAGAACTTAATAACTTAACTAAGAATTTTGATATGGTTCCTCTTGTTCAGATGAAAAGCCCTTACAACCCTTATACAGGATACTAGCTGATGGTTGGTTCATATATGGCTCGCTTCTCCGCGTCCACCTCTGCTGGTTGACTTGAGTGGACCTCACATCTAATGGTGGGGTCCAGATTAAATGTAAAGTCTTTTTCTCAGTCCATTGCGAGTATATCTATTCTACGGTTGCTTACACTGTCAGCAACACATGACACCTCTTCATGCACCTCGTGATCTTTCTGGGAGAATGCTGCCTCAAATCTAGATCTTATTATGTTGTGCCTAACAATCCTAAGCAAGTCCTCCCGTGGACATGAGCCAAGAGCATGAGCTAGAGTTTCAGGTTCACTGCAGTGTTTGCAGTGAACTTCATCCCTGGTACGTCCAGGGAAGGCCCTAGGCGCAAGAGAATCCATCAGTGGTATTTTCAAAGAAAGAAATCATAATTGTGGGTTCTAGGAGCAGAACTGGCAATTTCCACTGAGTTAAAGTACGGACAGCATTTTACCAGGTAAATGCCATCCACGACGAAGCTGTTGAGCTGCGTAACTGACGAAATCCTCCTGAAATATAACGTTAAACATTGCGATTAGTTGCAAAGTCGGCAATCACAATGTGGCTTTGAGTTGCAGGAATGGCAGTCTCTATGTTGGCCAATCACTAGTGAGCTAGATGCCACGTGACTGATTCTTTCAAGTTTGATGTTACCAAACGTTTTTTTTCTAACAAGAGTAAAACAAATCCAATGAGCAATGTGCTAGTGCGAGAGGAGCCTCATCATCTAAGTGATATAGGGATGGCTAAAAGTGCATGTAAACTGGCAAAAATATGAGAATGATTAATATCACCGTAATTGAAAGATGTGTTAAAGTGTATTCTTTGAAATTGTAAAACGACAAAAAATTATTGACTAAAAATTACGGCAATCAAGGAAAACGTTTGACAGTCTCCAGACAGAGAAGGTATAACGATGGTTTTCTTTAAAAACCTCGTAAGTCCGAATACTCTTCCTATCCATTATATTCCTTAAGACTGGTCACGCCTCCCAGTCACATATTTATATGCAGTCCACAAGGATCATTTTCGTTATGGTCATTTTCCTCTGCCAATTTGTAAAGGAAAATGAACCTTAAGTACATTATACTGTAGGAGTGTGTAAATTTGCCATGCAATCAACATCCCTACAATACGGTACGGTAAGGTCCATTTTCCTTTAGACATTAGCAAAGGTAAATGAACACAGCGAAAATTATTCTGATGGACTGCATATAAATATATGTCCGGGAGGCGTGACCAGTCTTAAGGAATATAATGGGTAGGAAGAACATTTGGAAATAGGAGGTTTTAAAAGAAAGCCATCGATAATAAGTCATTGAGCGAAAGGAAGTTTTTGTAGAAACGGGTAATTTGATGGTTTGGATGTTCCGTTTACGTGATTAAGTACAGTTAAAACTTAATATACACTGAACTCTTATTTAATCAATATTTTCTGTTATTTCACCTGCAATTATGCGATTTTAGATGCAGAAGTGGAAATCTCCACCTATTAGTTGCAAACGTGAGTGTTCGAAGTTTATCGTAGATATTAGGTTATGCTGCATTTTAAAATGTTTAACCCTACAATGCATAGTGATTCATGTTTATTTAATTTTTATTTTCACATAACAGACGACAGAACAGCCCTACAACTAAAATGACTCCTTCCACCCCGTCAACATCCATGCGTACCAACCACTGTTCATTTTCCGTGCGCCTTCCCCATCACATTACCACAGGATGTAGGAGTACTTACGGTCGTTCAAGTATGCTTGCGCCTTGCATCATGGCCAGTAGGTAGTAATGATCGGTCTTTGAATGTTAAAAGCTTAAGCTTAGCGAAAAATTACTACTAAACGTTTTCATTCCTCCCCTGAAGGGGGGAGGCGGGCCTCTTAGACGGTGACGCCGTCTCTCAGGAAGGGAGATGAAGGAGATGTGAGGAGAAGGTGAGGGGGTTGGCGGCCGTGGCCTATACTATGAAATGTCCCGGCATTCGCCTTAGCGTATGCGAATGGAAAACCACGAAACACCATTCACAGGACAGCTAAGAGTTGAGGCCAGCCGTGAGGTCCAGCCCTGTCCCGTCTCCCGAAAAATTGAGAAAAATTATACAATATATATTCCAATATGGCAAACCGCATCATATACGCGTATTAAGGTGTTAGCTCCAGTTAAGAATTGTTGGTAAGTCTAAGACATTGAACGTAAGTAGAATCTTAAACCTAGAAATTTTCGTCACCGTGTGGAAACAACATATATTTCATGCAGTAAAGGATTAAGAGCAGAACGATTATATCCTGTAAAAGAAAAATGCATGTACAGTATCTCCTCTAGTTACAGAGTTCTAATAAAACAGTCTCTCCTCTACAACTGGGTTAACTGAACATTGCCAGCTTTGTTTGTAGCGCCTCAAGTATAATGTTTCGCATCAACGCTGTTTTAGTAGCAGTTTGATCAGATATGTAGGTTCTTATTACTCACGAAGAACTTTGAAATCGAAAACACAAGGTTATTGAATTGTTTGAAAGTGACATAGGACGTCTAGTGTGTTTGAGCAATATTACCAGATAATGGAAAACCTTCTCTACAGGAATGTTGGGTATTCAGCCCGAAGGCTGGTTTGATCCTCTGCAGCTCCACCAACAGCTGTCATAAACAGCCTAGGCGTCACTGAAGAGGCGTACTAGGGAAATGAGGAGTGAGGTAGTTTCCCGTTGCTTTCCACACCGAGCCAGCCGCTGCTATTACATATCAGTCTGCCAAGCCCACTGAAATGCATGCACCAGCCGACCCTATGAGCGATATTTTCACACCATTGATAAGAGGGACTGGCTGCACAAGTAATGGTATTAGTAGCATCACTCATACCTCAGTCACTTTCATATTGTCAAAGCCCTGGAAAACGATGAAAAATTTACCTTTGGGTGGTGTGAAGACAGTCCACGAAATAATACTAATAAGATGATCAATAGGAGAAAGCAGTTAAATTTTGCAAAGTAGCCATCATAAGAGTTCGTCAAACGATCAAAGCAAGACACCATGAGTAGCACAAGGAGAACGAGCCACTGAGTGTGGTAAAACAAACAGGACTATCAAATGTGTAACAACTCGTAAAGAGTGGTGGTGATTATAGTTTTAAGAGGAAGTACAACTAGGCAACCAAACTCTATTAACACCTTATTTTTCACAATCTGCTTTATGTCGCACCGACACAGATAGATCTTACGGCGACGATGGGATTGGAAAGGGCTAGGAGTGGAAAGTAAGTGACCGTGACCCTTATTAAGGTACAGTCCCGGCATTTGCCCGGTGTGAAATTGGGAAACCACGGAAAACCATCTTCAGGGCTACTGACAGTGGGGTTCGAGTCCACTATCTCCCGAATTCAAGCTGATCGCTACGTGGCCCAAACCGCACAGCCACTTGCTCGGTCTACTAACCCTAATCAGAGGGGGCTGGGGGAATGGAAGGGATCCGACACTTCGAAAAATGAAGGTATCGGCCAAAGAAAGACAATGACCACGAAGGGGATGAAAATGAAAGACTCCATAGGCCTCGGAAACCTAATACCGTGGGCGTCGAAAAAGAACAAGAGTTGACCAAGGGAAATCGGATAGGATAGATGAAAGTGAGGAGCCTGGCACAAGTAAGTGCAAGCATTGCCACGACTCAGCTAAGGGCTCCGTGGTCAACAACCCACTTTCCGAAGTAAAGAGACTATAGAACCCTTTTAGTCGCCTCTTTCAACAGGCAGAGGATACCGCGGATGCTTTCTAGCGCCCCTATCCATAGGGGGACACTCTTAAGGAATGTATATTGAATGAGCATGCTACACAGGGTCTGTCATATAAACTCAGACCGAACGCACGGTGTTTGTACTCTGCGCAAAGGCAGCTGCCTCAGCCGAACTTATATCGCGTGCGGCCGCCTTGCTTTCAGCGTGTATACAGTCTATATACTGGAAGTGTCGCCCTTCCTGGGTTGTACAGGCGCTGTATCTGGTAACCACATTCTGGATGACGCGAGTGAGTTTTGCCACTGTAATGTTTCTGATTTCATTCGCAATGTTTTATTTCACTTCCTCCAATGTGTGACGATTTGTTCGATCCACTTTTCCTTTCAATTTACCCCACAAGTAAAAATCACGCACTGTTAGATCTGGAGAACGAGGAGGGGAAATAGACACACTGTCTGCAAACACTTCCGAGATTGTAATGAGGGAATCATTTGCTGTATGAGCAAGGGCTGAATCTTGTTGAAACCGCCCGCGTAATTTTTCTTCTTCCATTAACTGTTGGAAGAGTGGTTTCAAAATGCCATCTTGGTACCTCTCTGCATTTAAACCTACTGTCGTCTCGAAACGTATAGGGCCAATTATTCGTCTTGCACTAAGAGCACACCAAACACCAATCTTCCTGTCATAATGAGGGACTTTATAAACAACATTAGAATTTTCCGCATACCAATAGCGAGGGTTACGACTGTTCACAGGAATATTTTTAAAATTATTTTTACGTACGCAAGTATGGTGTTGCATTGATAACTGTCTCACTATGTTAATAGCTGAGATTCAGAATGGCAACTGATGCTTGTCAGGTCGAACACGTGCAGGCTGCTTGCAAGGTCAAGAACTGTGCGCGCGCCTCCCATGGAGCATAGGGAGATAAGGCAAATGATCAGATAGAAATATATAGTACATTCATAACATATTATTTTATGGAAAGTATAATAATAATAATAATAATAATAATAATAATAATAATAATAATAAGGGCCCGGATTTTGATGACATGTCGTCTTTTAATTGGTGCGTCATAAACACTGATAACTTATATCCACATTCTGATCATGACTCTATGTTAACGGAAATGCTTTATTGAGTCATTTTTTCGTTATCACTTGTCATTTTTCAATTTTACCTCATTTTGTTATTTTCAACAATTCGTTAATTAAATCTTTGTTTTAAAGCCATTTTCTTTCGTTCTGAGTTTGCCATTTTGGTGCATTTTTTGGATGATAAACATAGCTGCTATTCATCATTCGAGCCTTCAATGAACGAGAATATTCAGACATTAAACGTTTCAGTACTCGGTTCGAAAACTATGAAATAAAGTAGGGGAAAAGGGGGCAATATGGGGACACGCGGCAAGACGGGGTGGGGGTTTCCTTGTCTCCATGGTGCTGCCACTGGCCTGAAAATGGAAATATCTTGAAGGATAGATGAAGGTTACACAGTTTGTACGACTTCTAGTCAGTGTGAGCTGTCTGGATGCTTGGAATGGCCTTTTTACTGTTTCTAACCCCTGTGATCTTATACATATGTATCCTTTGGACTTTGATGAGGTAAGCTGGAATTGAAATACATTTGTTCTTGAACACTATCCATTAGACTGTACCTTAATGTATATATATTGAGCTTGTGGAGGTAATTAATAAATAAATGAAGATAGTTTTATTCCGTTAGTCTCAGTATAACATTTGGGGCAAGATGGGGACGTCCCTGTCTTGCCCCAGTCCCCATCTTGCCCTAGTCCCCATCTTTCCCCAGTCCCCGTCTTGCCCCAGTCCCCATCTTGCCCTAGTCCCCATCTTGCCCCAGTCCTAATCTTGCCATTTAGGATAAATAGTATTTCCCCTATAGGTACTTATATAATTTCTAGTCATATTTCATTTTTATAAATTATGCCCCCTGGTATAGGCCAAGGGACCAAATACTGAGTGCAAAGGGTAGTGGGGTTCTAAATCAGTCATTACCGACAGCAGTGGCTATGCTGGCTAAAGCGCAGCGATAGGTCATGGGGCCAAGTCCTCTGCTGACTCGGTAGACGCGTGAGTTCGAGCCTCACCGTCGGGCGTCCTTGAAATGGTTTTCCGTGGTTTCCCATTTTCAACACCAGTCAAATGCTGGGACGGTACCTTCTGACAGTCCACGGCAACTTCCTTCGACACCCTTGCCCACTTTCATTCATCTTCATCCATTCCATCTCTCATCCCGACGCGCAGGTCGCCCGCGGGAGTCGACTTTAAAGACCTGCACACGGCCTCTCAGGAGGTCACACGAAAAAATCGGTCATTTAAAAATCCATATATTTTTACCATAAAAATGAATTTAAATTGTATTCTTGCTCATTATGCCATCTACGAGACTTATGATGGTTTATTATGGTGTAATACTTTTCGTTGATATTAGTAATTCAAGGTTATGGGAATAGATTCAAATTTTAGTATAATTTTTACTGAAGAATGCAAGTTTCCAGGCCAGTGGCAGCACCATGGAGACAAAGAAACCTCCATGGGGCAAGACGGGGCATTGGTTGTATGCACGATTTTGTGTGTGTGGAGTTTTTGTGTTTAACTTTTCAAAAACTATTTTAGTGCACAATGAGAAACAGATAGTGACGCAACAAAATGGAACTATTTATGAACATATTATCAACATGTATAACGCACCTGAACTACTTTTTCCTTAGCGTCTCCATCTTGCCCCCCCCCCCCCCCCCACCTTCCCCTAGCCTTACACAACTTATATCCGAACTCTTTAGACATCTCTAGACGCGGTGAGATAATTCATCAATATGTATGGGCTTGCGATGGGAGTGCGAGGGATTATCACTGTAACAGGTACAAATTCACATTTAAGTCAGGTTGTTGAAGTATCTGAGTACTAACATATCGATGGCTTTCTTTAAAAACCTCGTAAGTCGGAATACTCTTCCTATCCATTATATTCCTTAAGACTGGTCACGCCTCCCAGTCCCATATTTATATGCAGACCAAAAGAATAATTTTCGTTGTGGTCATTTTTCTCTGCCATTTTTAAAGGAAAATGAACCTTAAATACATTATACTGTAGGAGTGTGTGAATTTGCCATGCAATCAACATTCCTACAATACGGTACGGTAAGGTCCATTTTCCTTTAGACATTAGCAAAGGAAAATGAACACAGCGAAAATTATTCTGATGGATTGCATATAAATGTATGTCCGGGAGGCGTGACCAGCCTTAAGGAATATAATGGGTAGGAAGAACATTTGGATATACGAGGTTTTCAAAGAAAACCATCGATATATTCTTCTCATTTGATGATTCTTATTAATTGCATACACTCCATTAAGAGTTAGTTTCTTGGTACATGTATTTTCTCGCTCATTTTAAGTCATGTCATAAGGATTTATAAGTGATTTTATATGTCAGTTTTCGGTATTTGTTAGGTTATCAATATCTTCGTCCTAGTAATGATATTATATAAATGGCCAAAATCGTTCTTTCTTTCTTAATCTGTTTACGCTCGGAATCTGCGAGGGATCCCACCTCAACCAGCTCAAGGGCAGTGTCCTGGTGCGTCAGACTTAGGGTAGGGAATAAAACTGGGAAGGAGGATCAGTACCTCGTCCAGGCGGCCTCACCTGCTATGCTGAACAGGGGCCTTGGACGTGGGGGGGGGGGGGTGGAAGATTGGAAGGGATAGACAAGGAAGATGGAAGAAAGCGGTCATAGACTTAAGTTAGGTACCATTCCCGCATTTGCCTGGAGGTGAAGTGGGAACCACGGAAAACCACTTCGAGGATGGCTGAGGTGGGAATCGAACCCATCTCTACTCAGTTGATCTCCCGAGGATGAGTGGACCCCGTTCAATCTCTCGTACAACTTTTCAAAATTCGTGGCAGAGCCGTAAATCGGACCGGGGCCTACGAAGGTGGCAGCTAATTACTCTAGCCACTACACCACAGAGGCACGACCAAAAATACACTTCAAAGTCTAGCAGTATTCCCTTGCCCGCTCGGATAAAAGCCTGACAATTCACGGTAAAAAGTAGACTATGATATGGCGAGTTTTTGTCACAATTTCCTTCACGTCGCACCGACACAGATAGGTCATATGGCGACGATGGGATTGGAAAGGGTTAGAAGAGGGAAGGAAGCGGCTGTGGCGGGCGGCGATGTGTTATGACCGAGGGTGATGGGTGAATTTCCAAAAAAGTAATTTGTTGTAAATACCGCTAAGACTATCCTAAATAATTCATTCATGTACAAAAATAATATACATTTCGGGTTTCGCTGAATTTCAGCACTGATTTGTTCCAGAATCTAAGTTTTATTATACTGTTACCGCAAAATCCCTTTCACAATTAGGCTACTTGTGATCGACACTATGTGTGTATTAAGCTTGGTTTTAATGCCAGATGCCAAGCCGTGTGTGGAGGGATCCATTCACTACTGCGTGGTTTGATAGTGTGATGTATTGTGAGTAAATAAAGATGTGTACTAAGACAAATATAAACACCCAGTCCCCGAGCTAGATGAATTAACCACACGTGGATAAAATTCCCAGCTTGACCGAGAATCGAACCCTGAACAGAAGGCCACTTTGCTGACCGTTCAGCCGAGAAGCGGACTTCCACCCAAATTAATATGTTTTGGAATATTTTTAAAAGTCAGGGAAGAGGTTCGGAAATTCTGTAGGATCTGACCACACTCTATGAGACGCCAGCCGAGGTTTGGTTATGATGTGGTGAGAGACGCTAATGGTCGCGAAGCACTTGGTTGTAATTGCTGCCCCCACTTCCCCGGGCTAACACACTAATTAATACCTTAATGAAGCACTGGCCACAGCCGCCCTGTTATTGTTTTCCCATACAATAACACTATTATATCATTGGAAGTTACTATGAATTACGCAGCCTATGGCCTTGCTATACTGACATCATTTGGCAAAGGTAAATACAGTACTTTACTGGAAGTCTTGAAGAAAAGTGAAATAATATTAGTTGTAATATTGCCGGGCGAGTTGGCCGTGCGCGTAGAGGCGCGCGGCTGTGAGCTTGCATCCGGGAGATAGTAGGTTCGAATACCACTATCGGCAGCCCTGAAGATGGTTTTCCGTGGTTTCCCGTTTTCACACCAGGCAAATGCTGGGGCTGTACCTTAATTAAGGCCACGGCCGCTTCCTTCCAACTCCTAGGCCTTACCTATCCCATCGTCGTCATAAGACCTATCTGTGTCGGTGCGACGTAAAGCCCCTAGCAAAAAAAAAAAAAAAAAAAGTTGTAATATTCTGTATCGAGTAGTTGCAGGGAAGCACTGAAGACCTTTGATTTTGGCAAACTCATTATTATTTCCATATGAGCTATAGGATTGCTGATCACGTACTGCCAGGCGGAGTATCCTAAGAAAATATAAGTTCAATATTACATTCATTAACCCATATTTGTCCAGTTTCATTTTTGGGACATGATTAGCGTCTGAGTACAGTACTTGGTTATACATGCTCCCGTGGCTGGGAATTGTGTTGGTAGTCATGACGTCATTTGTAAGGGAACTGAAATTCTTGTCGTTAAACTAATATTTTATCAATAATAATAATAATAATAATAATAATAATAATAATAATAATAATAATAATAAGCTAAGCATTGTTACACCACCATATTGGCTTCAAACATTTGGGCCTGATATGATCAGTTACTGGTAACTATGTATTTACTCCCACTTTTCCCCAATGTTTCGAGTTTAAAAATCTAGGTGCAAGGTATATGCTCTCCTGTCCTTTCCGTCTTCTATTTCACTGCATAAAAGAAGATAATTATTACTGCCTATTGGCCTACCGATAAAATCGTCATATACCGAGCAAGTGGCTGTGAGGTTTGAGGCACGTAGCTATCAGGTTGCATTCAGGAGATAGTGGGTTGAAACCCTACTGTCGGCAGCCCTGAAGATGGTCTTCCGTGGTTTCCCATTTTCACACCAGGCAAATGCTGGGGCTGTACCTTAACTAAGGCCACGGACGTTTCCTTCCCACTCCTAGCCCTGTCCTATCCCACCGTCGCCATAAGACCTATCTGTGTCGGTGCGACGTAAAACAGATTGAAAGAAAAAAGAAACAGAAGAAGAAAAAAACGTTTCCCTTTGCCAAGAGCTAATGATCATGGATATGTCTTTCAATAAATGAAACTCAATGTTATATCTAGAAGAACTGTAACTCTACGTCAAAGGAACTTAACTTGTAGCCGCAGCTACTTCGGCGACAAAGACCTACGGTAACGACCAATGTGACGCCACTTCCGTCATATATTTTGTCGCGTTACGTTACAAAAATATTCATATCAAAAGAAAGTAGAAAGGACGATATTTGGTAGGAATCTTCCAAATTATTTCCCTTCCTCATTTCACAGGTAATAATATGTCCGACTCGTTGGGTGAATGGTCAGCGTACTGGTCTTCGGTTCAGAGGGGCCCGGGTTCGATTCCCGACCGGGTCGGGGATTTTAAACTTTATTCGTTAATTCCAATGGCCGGGGGGCTGGGTGTTTGTGTTGTCCCTAACATCCCTGCAACTCACACACCACACATAACACTATCCTCCACCACAATAACAGCAGTTACATGGCAGATGCCGCCCACCCTGATCGGAGGGTCTGCCTTAGAAGGGCTGCACTCGGCTAGAAATAGCCACACGAAATTTTATAAAAATAATAATATAATAATTTTTTTCGTTTTACTTCTCACTAACAACTTTTACAGTTTTCGGAGACGCCGAGATGGAGTAATTTTGTCCCGTGAGAGTTATTTTACTGTCGTAAATCTACCGACACGAGGCTGACGAATATGAGCAGCTTCAAATACCACCGGACTGAGCCAGGATCGAACCTGCCAAATTTATGGCCATACAACAGGAGAAGAAGACTCCAACGGTCTAATAATTGAGCTATCATAAAGTTCTGAAATGGCAGGAACAGTTCTTCAGCCATTGCTCACAGCTCTGTTCTGTGCTCCTTCACTAAAGTATACTACAAAGGAGTTCCAAGGTTTCCTTTGCCCAACGAAGATATAAAAGCAAGGCGAAGCAAAGTCTTCTCCATACAGGACATGAAGACTCTGGGAGGGGTGGAAGGTAAAGGCGTGTGGCTTTTAGTGCCGGGAGTGTCCGAAGGCACGTTCGGCCCGCCAGGTGTAGGTGTTTTGATTTGACTCCCGTAGGTGACCTGCGCTTCGTGATGAGGATAAAATGATGATGACACCCAGCCCTCGTGCCAGCCAAATTAACCAATGATGGTTAAAATTCCCAAACCTGCCTGGAATCTAACCCTGGACCGCTGCGACCAAAGGGCAGCACGCTAACCATTTAGCCATGGAGCCGGACTGGTAGAGTGGTTAGCTCTACGCTCGGCCACTTTGCTCCTAGGAATTAACCTGGTACTCATTTTTGGTGTAGGTTGAGTGAACCTCATGACCATGAGCACCTCCGGAAGTGGAAATCTCGTTTCTTAAAATTTTCGACTTGTTGGTGGGACGATATATATACAGGGTGGTCGGAAACAACATGAGCAGAATATATGAGCGTTAGAACGTTGATCATATTGATGGGTACTAAAAAAAATACGTCTATATATCGCGCCGTTGTAATTCTATCAGCTGCTAAAGATAGCCTATCAGATCGCTTCGCTCGCGAATTCAGATGGGTTTTACGACGTGGTGTTGCTAAATCTGCACGTGGCTTGGTCGGGCTTGAGAGCCATACCGAGAAATGAGCATCAAACATTATGGGTTTCAGCGAATGCCACCGTAGCGTGCTTGCTGTGGGCCGTGCCTATTATCAGAGAGGTCCTTGTCCCTGTCCCTCCCCTGGAGAAGGTTATTTCTTCAATTGGCGCTCACAAGCCTGTCATAAGCCACTTGCAGATCTAGCAACACCGCCTTGCAAACCCCATCTGAAACCGTCCACGAAGCGATCTGATTGGCTGATAAAATGACAGCGGTGTGAGATATCGGACCTGATCGACGTATTTTTTCAAATTACTTATCAGTATGACCAACGCCCTAACGCTCATATACCCGGTTCACGTTGTTTTTTAACACCCTGTACAACACATTATTGTTATTATGGCGGAATGGGATGGTGTAGCGGCTTAACTGCTTGCCTGTCATCCCCATTACCGTGGTTTGATTTCCGGTAATGCTGGGGTGGTATTTTTAGTCCCGTAATGAAAGGAAGGACATGCGACCTTCAATTCCCAGCCACAACTCTTTCGTGCCCCAGTGCATACAGGGACCCTCGGGCTACGCTGCAGACGATGATGATTAGAGTTCGTATTATATGGCATTCAGCAACAATCATAAGTTAGACTATTTCTGATATAATCGCAATTTACTCGTACTTCGGCGTACGACGGTAAAACAATTGTATTTTGGTGTACGCCAAGTAAGAAATTTGAATATTTTTCTATCGAAAATGGGTTAACCTACAGGCTACATTAGTCATTATTAGGCAGATTACTTGAGCTGGGAATGCAGAGACACCATTTTGACACGAATATATCTTAGGGCTGGAGTCATCCGAAAATTTGGCCGATGACCTACATGTTAGTACCCTTTAAGCTACAAGCATCATCATCATCATCATCAACCGGAAATTTGCGTCACGTGAGGCGACAAAATGTGTAACGGAAATGACTTCACGAAATGTTTTACCTAGCAACAGTGACCTTGAGAGGTGCACGGGCTGTAAATTTGTATAACGATGGCTTTCTTTAAAAACCTCGTATGTCCAAATGTTCTTCCTACACATTATATTCCTTAAGACTGGTCACGCCTCCCAGTCCCATATTTATATGCAGTCCAAAAGAATAATTTTCGTTATGGTCATTTTCCTCTGCCAACTTGTAAAGGAAAATGAACCTTAAATACATTATTCTGTAGGATTATGTAAATTTTCCATGTAATCAACATCCCTACAATACGGTACAGTAAGGTCCATTTTCCTTTAGACGTTGGTAAAGGAAAATGAACACAGCGAAAATTATTCTGATGGACTGAATACAAATATATGACCGGGAGGCGTGACCAGTCTTAAGGAATATAATGGGTAGGAAGAACATTTGGACATACGAGGTTTTAAAAGAAAGCCATCGATAAGTAGATTGTGTTGAAATGAAAGGCACTAGTTTAAGATACGTGGTGTAGTACCACGGCCAACTAGATCTACGTTGTATCAAGTCGGCCGTGGTAGTACTAACATTCATATCAATGGCCTCCATCTTACGGGACCCACTGATGAACTAATATGTAAATCCACAACCACCTGTTTAGGCTATGTCTTATGTCGTCTGAAATTAGCATACGTTGATGTTTTATTTAGTAACAATAACCCTGCACTGGCGCTAGATTTGTGTGTTGAAATAGAAGGCACCAGTACAGAAAAAACTATATAGGAGGAGGTCCGTATACACTGTGTGTGTTGAAATGATTGATTTCACTTACTGACAGTGACCTTGTCCGCCTCTGTGGTGTAGTGGTTAGTGTGATTAGCTGCCACCCCCCGAAGGCCCGCGTTCGATTCCCAAGAACGGGGTCCACTCAGCCTCGGTAGTTCAACTGAGTAGAGGGGGTTCGATTCCCTCCTCAGCCATCATCGGAGAGGTTTTCCGTGGTTTCCTTCAGGCAAATGCCGGCATGGTACCTAACTTAAGGCCACGGCCGCTTCCTTCCATTTGCTTGTCTATCCTTTCCAATCTTCCCCATCCCTCGACAAGGCACCTGTTCAGCATAGAAGGTGAGGGCGCCTGGGCGGGGTACTGGTCATTCTCCTCTGTTGTTTTCCCCGACCCAAAGTCTCACCCTACAGGACATTGTCCTTGAGGCGGTATAGGTAGAATCCCTCGCTGAGTCCTAGGGAGAAACAAACCCTGGACGATAAACAGATTAAGAAAGAAAGAAAGAAAGAACAGTGACCTTCAGAGGTGCATGGGTTTCAGTAGGGTCCGTATAAATAGAATGGTGTCAGTTTTAGTTTCATTTCTTAAAGTCTAGCTGGTGTACCCGCGCTTCGCAACGTAATTCTACAATGTATACCGAATTCTAGATGAAGTCATATAGACGTTGTAAATAGGATTTTATTAAATTGCATAACAACATAGGTATTTAAAAATTAAATTTTAGGCGCCTTCTCTTAAAACGCCATTTTATCCGGAGTGAATAAAGTGATTTATTGCCTACAGTAGACTTATACTGTATTGCTTTATTCCCCGACTTTACATATCGATTTTCATTGAATTCTGTTCACCCATTTTCTTGTGGCTCGGTGTTGATATGGACTTAGCAACAAAAACCGAAATCTTGAATATATCTGTTAGCATAGCCGGTATGGTAAAAATGTATAAGTTATAAATTAGTATAAATTTAATTTTATGCAACTTTAGTTATGTTGTATTGATCGATAGCATCACTAATAACAAAGATTTTTGTGAATAGAATTTTAGGCTTTCTCCTGAATTACCATTTCACTCAGCGTGAAGAAGTTATTTGTAGCCTATATTGTAGTGCCTCATTCCCGGATTTTATATACCAACTTTCATTAAATTATCTTGAGCCATTTTCTCGTGACAGACAGACAGACAGACAGACAGACAGACAGACAGACAGACAGACAGACAGACAGACAGACAGACAGACAGACAGACAGACAGACAGACAGAGAGACAGACAGACAGACAGACAGAGATGACGATAAATTAAAAAGTGCAGTTCGATGGCTTTCTTTAAAAACCTCGTAAGTCCGAATACTCTTCCTATCCATTATATTCCTTAAGACTGGTCCCGCCTCCCAGTCACATATTTATATGCAGTCCAAAAGAATAATTTTCGTTATGGTCATTTTCCTCTGCCTATTTGTAAAGGAAAATTAACCTTAAATACATTATACTGTAGCTGCCTCTGTGGATCAGCGGTAGAGTGTCGGCCTCCGGATCCCAAGATAGCGGGTTCAAACCCGGCAGAGGTAGTCGGATTTTTGAAGGGCGGAAAAAAAGTCCATTCGACACTCCATGTCGTACGATGTCGGCATGTAAAAGATCTCTGGTGACACATTTGGTGTTTACCCGACAAAATTCATTAAATCTCAGCCATAGACGCCCAAGAGAGTTTCGGTTTACTCGGTCTCCCATCTAGTGGGGGCCTAGAGTAAAACGGAACGTCGAAATTGACGAGCAGACAGCCAGATGGCGTCAAATTGAAATGTCTGCACACGGTAGCTGAGGCCATACGATTATTATTATTATTATTATTATTATTATTATTATTATTATTATTATTATTATTATTATTACTGTAGGAGTGTGTAAATTTGCCATGCAATCAACATCCCTACAATAGGGTACGGTAAGGTCCATTTTCCTTTATACAATAGCAAAGGAAAATGAACACAGCGAAAATTATTCTGATGGACTGCATACAAATATATGACCGGGAGGCGTGACCAGTCTTAAGGAATATAATGGGTAGGAAGAACATTTGGACATATGAGGTTTTAAAAGAAAGCCATCGATATATATAGTCAGGGCCAATTGATTTTCGCAGAAGGAAAATTTTCTTTATCTTTTCTGTGTAGATGAGTACGTAACCACCGTACTACAGCCAGACGGAGAACCAAGGTTAAGTTTGGTGTTGGCTGATTCACGATCTCTCTGACTATCCATGTGCATTACTGTGAAGCGGAGTTCAACCATTCAGAGACGATTTCTAATAAAGAATCGTGGAAAGTAATCACAGTATGGAAAAGTGTCATTTTCTGTACTCTTTCGAGTGCGGAAAAAGGCAATTACGTCCTAGTATAAAATAAAATATTTTTCCGGATATCCTTGTAAGTTATGACTGAAATCGGAATTTTTGAGTGTGATTTCTTGCTGATTGTTGATATTCTTTTTCTTCTTGGTTTATAATGTTGAAAATATTTCTTAGCAAACAAAGCAGGGCCCCATCAGTTGTGCCCAATGCTGACGGGCTAAAGAGCCCATTTCAAATTGTGAGTCTTGTATAGATCTATTAAACTAAAAAAAATCCAAAATCACTAAATGCAGTTCTGGAAAAAGAGTCTAAAATCGTTTGTTCTTTTACTCGTTTTCTTTTTTATTAAAATCCTACCCAAATTAACGTATTTACATAATTCTTTCTGTAATGTGCTCCTTGTTTCAATAGCCTCAGGTAATTTTTTTTTCTGCCTTAACTCACATTAGCGCTCGTAGTGGTAGAAAAAGGCAAACTGTTAATCTAATCCACCAGATCATGATGATTAATTTTAGGAGCAAAAGAATATATTCTCATACTATATTATATTTTATTTACCTAAAATTCGTGGCTCATATCCCCAGGACGTTTTCAACATTGAGTTGCTTGCTAGAAGGGCTAGAACTGTGGATTATTCCTATTTACTTGAGGTCAGCACTTTGTATGAATGTATACCAATAAATGAAGATGAATATTAAGACCACGAAAACCCTGTTTCCGAGCTCGAGGAAGCAAAAACAACTTGACTGGGATTCAAACCCGGTGCCCTCTGAACCCTCTGGCCATTCATCCAAGGAGTCAGATAGATAATTGATATTATGCATATCGAAAGGTAGTAGTGGAACAATTAATTCTAAGATATGAACCTTCAATTTGATCCATGCAGGTTTCGTGCCCAGGTCCCCTTAAAACAAGAAAATCTCTCTATATGTGTTCGTATGCGTGTACGAGATAGATAGGTAGAGAGATTGGCCGTGTGGGAGAGGTTCCCATTTGCTCGGTAATTAGAGCAGTAGTTTTGGATGTTAATACAATATTAGAGCTTGCACATTACGCTACAGGACAAGGTGTGAGTTGAGTATGGGAATCACACAGCACATTTTGACGCAATATTGGTTGAAATACCAACACATTTACAGGCTATTACGGCTGTAATTCCATAAACACACTTCAACAAATGAAATGTGGCAAATGTCTCTAATGCCAGGAGCGGTCCATAATTCTCAATTTAGGACTGAAGCTTTTGTATTGCTTTCTTTCCTTATCATAGATCAGGGATTCCCAAGCCTATTGTACCTGACGCCCCCTGAGCATATCGCATGCGTGTCCAAGCGACCCTTAGCCACAGAAGATAATAATGCATACAGTAAAACAAAATACAGAATTTTGTAATGACACCATGTTTGATTTTATTCGTAAAATATTTAGGATTAATACTTGCTTTCTTTGAAAGTTTAATTCATTTACATAAAGATACTTTATCGATTCAAAGAAATTATAAAGAATGTGACACTTGGCTAATAATTACAGTAGTCTCAATCTGGAAGCTTACCTGAGAAAATTCACTTGTTGTGGTAGTTTGAGCCGGCCCCGTAGTGCAGGGGTAGCGTGCCTGCCTTTTAACCGGAGGCGCCGGATTCGATTCCCGGCCAGGTCAGGGATTTTTATCTGGACCTGAGGCTGGTTCGAGGTCCACTCAACCTACGTGATTAGAATTTAGGAGCTATCTGACGATGAGATAGCGGCCCCGGTCTAGAAAGTCAAGAATAACGGCCGAAAGGATTCGTCGTGATGACCACACGACACCTCATAATCTGCAAGCCTTCGGGCTGAGCAGCGGATGCTTGGTAGGCCCAGACCCTTCAAGGGCTATAGTGGCCATGGGGTTTGGTTTGTTTGCGGTAGTTTGATGGTGCTATTTTCCAAAGACCAACAGTTTTACAAGCGTAGTCACGCGAACCGACGATCAGCCTCTACATTAGCTCTGTCTCTGTATTTCTTTTTCATTTGTGTGAGAGCAATAGGTACACTCACACAGGTATGTTTTCATAAAAGGCATTAAACTCAGGACTTCCTTTCTAGAAATTGCAGAGTATAGGGGATGCCATGGATCCAAAAGTCTATCAAAGACGTGGAGTTGTGATGCATTCATGGAACGTCCTGGAGCTAAACATACCACCCCATCTTATTCTCCACCCATATCGTACTTACATTTATTTTTCATTTTCTATCTGCCGAGATACTTCTGCTACTTGATATTCCCTCTCTTGAGGTAGATCATATTCAGTTTCAAACTGATATTTCTGATCCACGAGGGTTTCTCAACCGGAGGTGAAAAATGTGGTCTGAGAGTGGATACTAGCAATTCCAAGTGTCTCACAAGTAACTTACACAGCCTTGTACACAGTTCAAAAATTTAGGGGAACATGGTTTTGAACGTATGCCATGATCCACAAAACAATACCTCACACCCAGGTATATTACCAACTAAACCTTTATTCTTTACCGTTGAAATATATAAAATAACATAGATGGATTCGCCTTCATTTTCAGAACACAAACGCAAATGTTCAAACAGGGGTGAAAACAAAGTGATGGCAGTATTCCAGGGTGGATTTTATCATAGCTGGAGAGCTTCAGTATGGTGTATGTCCTCCACGAGTATTTATCACAGCTTGGTACCTACATGGCGTGCTCCGTATAAGTCGACGGAGGTCTCGTTGCGATATCAGGTCCCGTTCTTCAATGAGAGCCTCTTCGAGGTCTTGGAGAGTCTGTGGTTGAAAAGGACACCCACGAACACTTCTGCCAATCCTATTCCACACATGCTCGAGGGGTTTAAGGTCGGAACTCACTGCTGGCCATTCCATCTCTTGAATGCCCAGTTCTTGCAAGACAGCTCTGGTGATGCGAGCTACATGAGCCCTGGCATTGTCGTGCATGAGTACGAATTCAGGGTCAACACTGTATGCAGCAACCAACACATCTTGTAGCAGTATCTGCTCGATGTACCCGGCAGCGGTAAGATTACCATGGACGATGAGTAGATCCGTACGGCCATCAATACTGATGCCACCCCACACCATCACAGAACCTTGTCCGAATCGGTCGCTTTCCTGGACAACATTCGGCATGTACTGCTCACCACGGCGTCTCCATACACGTTGACGTCCATCACGCTGTGTCAGGGAAAATCTGTACTCGTCTGTGAACAACACAGGTCTCCACTGGCAAAGTTGTCAGTTGACGTGGGTACAGGCAAACAGAAGGCGAGTGGCGTGATGTTGCTGCGTTAAACGGGGCACTGGAACAGGACGTCTGGGTCGTAAGGGCACGTCTCTTAACCTGATTTTACTGCTTGGTCAGACATCGTGACTCCAGTGACCCTCCTGAGATTTTGTTGCAGTTCCCTGGCAATTGTTGAACGACGCCACAACGCACAAATGGTCAGATAACAGCCATCCTGTGGTTTTGTCATGCGTCCACCACCCTGTCCAACCCTCCTTGTGAACTGGCCTGTATCATTGTAGCGATTCCACAAGCGTTGAATAACTGATGGAGAGTCATTGGGATCCACAGAAACACGACGAAAAGTCTATCCGTCCTAGATCAAAGTGACGGCCCTTGCAACTTAAACCTCACGGACGCACCGCTATTATCTTTGTTTTGAGGGGTCATCTGACAGTTTAATGCATGGCCACGCCTACAGATGGAGTATAACTTCGATTTGACATACCCTGAGTAGCTAAGGTCTCAAGGTGTGCTGTACGACCATTGGAACCCCATCTACTAAATTAACGTTCACATACCGAACGTTACAAAACATGTTCCTCTAAGTTCGTTGAACTGTGTAGTATTCTATATTATTCCGCTACTAATTTGTACCATCTATCGGCCAAGTTCAGCGTTACATAAGTTAAACAGTAAAGACATAGTTACTACATTTAGTATAATGGTCTATGAAGTGTGTGTGTACAATAACATTTCACTCTTCAAATACTTACAACTTACATTATTACTGCGGACCCCTTGGATTACGGTCGCGGACCACAGTTTGCGAATGGATGTCTTAGATACTTAAGCTATTGAAACTCTTATTAGGAAGTGTCTCTAGCCCACTGTTCCGTCATATAGCGAGGATAACATAAATACTAGGTGTTTTGATGGGCCGTACCCCTAATGTTTGTGCAACACTCATAGCATAACCGCCGTGCAGACTAGACCGGTTATTCCCGAACTGTGGTCCGTGGATCCCTGGGGGTGGGGAGCGACGATAATCCAATGGGTTCGCAGTAATAAGTTTTAAGTATTTGAAGCGTGAAATTTTATTGTGCATACACAATTCATAGACCATTATACTAAATTTAGTAACTACAGTATGTTGTTTAACTTACATATAGTAGACTAGTGGACCCGTGCACTGCTCCGCAGCATCCCTTATAAATAGGTCAGATAACTCATCTTGATACGCCTGTCCTAGTCATATCGTTTTTCCTGCCCATTTCAATAATTTTATGAACATTCAATACCGATAATATAATTTATAGATTTTCGAAAAATAACAAGTGTGTTTATTTTTAAAGAAGATTCCAAGTACCAATTTTAACGTCCGTAACACCTTCAGTTGTACGATTCCGCCCGTTTGTGTGTCTTACCCTACAGTTTTCTTTCCCAAACAGTAAGTCATAATATGTTTACCATACCGATTGGGAATAAACTTTGACTTAAACGGCATCCCGAGTGTCACAGTTCATCTCAGCTACCCCAAGGACTATGAATTCGTCATTAATATCGTAATTTTCGGATTTTTAAGTTTCACCCCCTTCCTTTAGGGGTGCTAGGGGTTTCTTGCCCCTACAGTAATTTTTTCCAGATAAAAGCAGAAATAAGTTTTAAGGAACACATCATAATCTTCACATACTGTTGGCTAGGCAACCCGCTGATCGGACTTGTCTTACGGTTTGCTTATCTTCCCCTATTTAATTTTTTACCCCTTAGTGCCGAACTACCATTCAGATTTCCTTCAAAACACTTCATAATCCTTCTCAGATATAATAAGAACAAACTGTGAAAATTTCAGCGAAATCGGTCCGGTAGTGTTTCAGTCTATTAGCTTCAAACATACCAACATCCATTTTTTAAAATAGAGATATAACTCTTAACTTGTTCGATAGTACAAGTTAGCAGCCGAAAAGGAAGGAATACTACAAGGCAGTGTAGGTGATGCAGTTGAGAGATACATGGAATTGCTAGTATCCACACTCGGACCATATTTTTCGCCTTCGGTTTAGCTACTCTCGTGGATCGTAAATCCCTTCTTTGAAACTGAATATGAACTTCCCTCTCTTGAGGAAGATCAATTAGCCGAAGTATCTTGGCAGAGAGAAAGTGAAAAATAAATTGAAGTACGATATGGGTGGAGAATCAGATGAAGTGGCGTGTTTAGCTCATTTTTTTTTTTTTTTTGCTACTTGCTTTACGTCGCACCGACACAGATATGTCTTATGGCGACGATGGGATAGAAAAGGCCTAGGAAGTGGAAGGAAGCGGCCGTGGCCTTAATTAAGGTACAGCCCCGGCATTTGCCTGGTGTGAAAATGGGAAACCACGGAAAACCATCTTCAGGGCTGCCGACAGTGGGGCTCGAACCCACGATCTCCCGATTACTAGATACTGGCCGCACTTACGCGACTGCAGCTATCGAGCTCGGTGTGTTTAGCTCCAGGACGTTTCATGAATGTATCACAACTCCACATCTCTGATCGACTTTTGAGTCCATGACATCCCCTATACTCTGCAACTTCTAGAAACGGAATCCTGAGTTTAATGCCTTTCATGACAACATACGAGTGTGAGTGTACCTTTTCTTCTCTCACACAAATTAAAACGAAGTACAGAATCAGAGCTAATACAGAGGCTTATCTTAGGCTTCGAGTTACTACGCTTGTAAATCAGCACCATCCGTCCCGTTGATCAACCAACCGCAACAAGTGAATTATTTCAAGTAAGCTTCCAGATTCATACTGTTGTAATTATTAGCCAAGTGTCACATTGTTTTATAATTTCTGTGAATTTATAAAGTATCTTTATGTAAATGAAGTCGAACTTTCAAAGAAAATAAATATTAGTTCTAAATATTATAGGAGTAAACTCAAACATGGTATCATTGCACAATTCTGCGTGTGTTTACTGAATGCAGTATTATATTCTGTGGCTAGACTATACTTGCTACTCGCTTCAGAGAGTTTGCATTCTAACCCATTACTGCCTATGATTCCGGGTTCTTATTAGGCCTACAACATATACGTTAGCAAGAATATTACAGTGACGTGTTTTATAACGAATAACGAGGACAGAATTAAAAGAGAAATGAAGGAAGGAAGGAAGGAAGGAAGGAAGAAAGGAAGAAAGGAAGGAAAGAAGCAAGGAAGGAAGAGATGAGGGGCCGAATAGCCAAGCGACATTGTTGCTGGCTTCTCAACAAAGCGGCCATAATTCGTATCTCGACCAATATATCTGTGAGTTTTGGTATGAAGAACATCATTTCTCTGTGTCTCCGTTTCATTGTCAAACTGGAGATTCCGTGGTGTGAGTTCCTGCAGTCGTTTCCTAGACTTTTTTGCCATTTTTTTACGTCGCACTAACACATCGAAGTTTTAAGGTGATGCAATGATGGAGGTCTAGGATTGGGAAGGTAGCAGCCTTGGCCTTAATTACAGTACAGGTCCTGGATTTGACTGGTGTGACAATGAGAACCCACGGAAAACCATCTTCAAGGCTGCCACCGGTGGCATTCGAACCCACCATTTCTCACAGTTACGCGACCCTTATCGAACAGTTAACTCGCTCAATTATGTCGTAGTTCTTACACCATGGGCAACGGCTAAGTGACCTAGTAAGGGGTTCTGAGAGTTTATATTCCTTTGCTTTTGAGGTGGGCATCTCGGACATATTCTGAGTCGTTGACCTCCTTCTGTTCAGGTAGTCAGGACTGTAGAATCCACCGATGATATCTAAACTGTTGGAATGGAAACACTTAATGGGACTATGTATCAGCAGGGTACTTCGTAGAAATTTTTCTAGTATGCTGAGAATGTTTTAAGCAAGCCTCAGACCTATAAAAGTAACGGAGTCCTACTTACATTGTACAGATCAGGGCACTCTTTAAGAACAACTTGGTGAAATTCGATGAGTTTCTGTCTATATTAATGCTGCTAATGGAACAAGGAAAGTAGCACTGGTCGAGTCAGCCAAGAGGGTGTGTCTGAATCTGTTACGAGTTAATGGTTTTCGAGTAAGGGAAGATGACGAGAAAAGATACGATAGCAAATGGTATTTCTCTACATGTATTGAAAGGGTAAAGGCAAAGTGTTGGCCGAGAATTTTCATGAGGAACAACGTAAAACGCAACATACTCTACGACAATAGTAGTTTCTGTTAGTCACTTCTCCGACGTGACAGGTACACTTATCTTGCATTTGTTGATTTATAGGAAGTGTTTGGCCCAGTAAATTTGAAGTTACTATTTCAAACCGTAAAGAAAATAGGCATGGATTGGAAAGGTAAAGGACTGATTTATCAGCTTTACCGAAATCAAAGCAAAATAATGGCGTGGAATAAAATTAGTAAACGAATAAGCCTGTATGGTGTTTTTCATAACACTAGTGACAAACTTTAAACATTTACGTAATGATTAAAAACAATGAACACAACAAAATTTGTTCTGATGGACTGCATAACCATATGTGGCTGGGAGGCGTGACCAGTCTTAAGGAGAATAACCGATAGGAAGAGCTTTGTGGGTTACAACCTTTTACCGGTGAAGCGACGATATGTATTTACACAGATGTCCTAGCTCTGGTCATTAACCAAAGAAAACCGCACGAAGCACGATTAAATTTGCTAGTATTAATTAAAGCCAAGAACAAGGTGAAAATTATGTCTTCCGAAAAACAGGTACATTAGGTCCGTGTGTTTTAACTCTTTACTTACGAATTTATAAGATCCGGGAACTGGATTTATAAGTAATAATAATTAATGAAATATGAACATATATACATTAAGTTATTCTTATTGAAATATTAAGTTATATATGGACTCGAAACTACAAAAAACGATCATTTCTATTTAATATTAAAGTTCAACGAAGCTCAACATAGTAGGCCTATATGAAACATAATGCTGCACATGTCATTTTAGCGTGACTTTCGAAGAATACACAATATTTTATTCTCTGTTATCAAAACAATAGATTACGAAATTTTCTTTTAATTGCTGGTAAGTGATTCGTTATCTATTGTATGAGGGTAGTATTATATTGACTGATTTGCGTTCAACATCTGAAGAGCTCATACAGGAACTTCACAATGTCTACTGCGTATAGGTCCATTGAAAACTCCACACAGCATTGCAGCAACCTTTCCCATTTCATTAAGTCCAGTGTCCATCTTCATTTTTGCTACATTTGCAACTTCACATCTACTTCGATCCATTTATTACACTATTTATTCACAACATCGAAGCTTTTAGAAAGTGACAGATGCGAGTTCTGGAGCTTTCTGAGTGGATTTTTGAGGCATAAAAAATTATGCTGAATGTAACTTAAGTCATTCCTCACACTTGTGTCGCAGACGAACTGTTTTCGTATTGTTGATGAATGGGATTTTCTGAGTGACGAAATTATGGAACATACTCAGTCTGCTATTTTAGCGCTTTTTATCCGAAATGTAGACTATATTGATTTTAATGACCAATAATATGAAACATCGATGGCTTTACTTTTAAATCCTCGTATGTCCAAATGTTCTTCCTACCCATTATATTCCTTAAGACTGGTCACCCCTCCCGGTCATATATTTGTATGCAGTCCATCAGAATAATTTTCGCTGTGTTCATTTTCCTTTGCTACTGTCTAAAGGAAAATGGACCTTACCGTACCGTATTGTAGGGATCTTGATTGCATGGCAAATTTACACACTCCTACAGTATAATGTACTTAAGGTTCATTTTCCTTTACAAATAGGCAGAGGAAAATGACCATAACGAAAATTATTCTTTTGGACTGCATATAAATATGGGAGTGGGAGGCGTGGCCAGTCTTAAGGAATATCATGGATAGGAAGAGCATTCGGACTGACGAGGTTTTTAAAGAAAGCCATCGATATGTGTTAAACTCCAAAATATGGAAAATAAACATTGTGTTTTTAAGTCCACACGCCATGATTAATGAAAAAAATTAAAAATATATTTCATTTTTAGTTTCCTAATTGTATGTATCTACAAAGAAATCCGTTCGCTTTTTGTAACTATGGATGTCAGTATCAGAGGATCATTTACTGCTCATTTAAGGCAAGGATGATGATATTGTGGTTTCCAACGTTATGGGACTAACCACCGAGCTCCAAGTTTCATAAGTGTATGGAAATGTAAAACAGTGCGTGGAGTGCGTAAAATCTAAACTTGGTAAGGAATCTGTAGTGTGTCTATGTTGGAGTTGGCAAGGAGTTGGTCGGCTGGTATCAAAGAGCGAGTGAGCGCACGCCATGGGAACTGCAGCAACTGGCAGAGTAAGGGCGTCTTCAGCAGCCAGCCACAATCCAGCCGAATGAAAATTGTATGAGGAGGTTAGGGGGAGGGGAGAGGGATTGCCACGGGGCCGACTGTGCTCCCAGCCTGCCTCTACAGCTACATTCCTTAACCCACTGGTCTTACAGCAAGCGAGTAGGTTCCAAGTTCAAAACCAGTATAAAATTAATTTTGATTATTGGCTCACAATCAGGGCCAGGATTTTGTTACCTGAAAATGTTTTAAAATAATCTGTAAAATTACGGAAAAATCCAGAAAAAAATCCGAAAACTTGAAAAAAAGTGACATAAATTTTAAATTAAATTTTACTGTCAAATTACTAATCGAGTAGCCCAGGAGCTTCCAATTTGTAAGGGGTCGAGGGCCACATCTATTTTACAATTGAATAAAAGAGTGAAATTAAAAATAAACACTATTATACCCAGAACAATTAGTTTGGAAGAAGAGCACCCAACAATGTCAGTTCATTTGAATTAATATATGACAAATGACAGAAAGGCAAAAGAAATACCTAAAGGCAAACTGAAATTAATACTGTGGTCAAAACAAAACTTAAAGAAGGACAATTTAGTGGGAGTGGTTTGAAGGGAACAGTGACGTACAGCTTAAAATCCCATCAATGTAGCTCTGCAGCTCTGTGCATCACAGCCAGTACTACCAACGAGAGAAGAAGAAAGAATTCAAACCACTTAAACCACTTCTCCTTTTCTTTTTTTTTTTTTGCTCTACGTCGCACCGACACAGATAGGTCTTATGGCGACGATGGGAAAGGAAAGGCGTAGAAGTTGGAAGGAAACGGCCGTGGCCTTAATTAAGGTACAGCCCCCCGCATTTGCCTGGTGTGAAAATTGGAAACCACGGAAATCATCTTCAGGGCTGCCGACAGTGTGATTCGAACCCACTATCTCCCGCATGCAAGCTCATAGCCGCGCACCCCTAACCGCACGGCCAACACGCCTGGTGAAACAGCTTTTTACACCAATGGCAGTTAAAGTATTTCTTGATGTTCATTGCATGTTATGTTGCATAAAATATTCGCAGTGAGGTTGGCATGGATCCCATAGGCATTTTTATAATGGTTAAGACTTACCACTGGCATCTGTGAGGGCTTATTTTCCACCAAAGTTTGAATTTTATTTTTTAAAATCAAAAATAACCTATTCAGGTCAAGTGAATACTTAAAAGCAGTCAGTGACCGGGTCAGGGATGGAATGAATGAAGCCCCTATCTTGCGGCCAGGATACTAATTGTGCCGGCTGCCGAAGCCTGTCATTCTCCTCTGGGGCAATGATTAATGACCGATGGATGAAATGAAATGATATTGGAGAGTGTTGCTGGAATGAAAGATGACAGGGAAAACTGGAGTACCCGGAGATAAACCTGTCCCGCCTCCGCTTTGTCCAGCACAAATCTCACATGGAGTAATCGGGATTTGTACCACGGAAGCCAGCGATGAGAGGCCGACGCGCTGCCGCCTGAGCCACGGAGGTTGCTTAAAAACAGGAAATAATATTAAAGAATACACTAGTTCTGGCTTGGTAGCTCAGACGCTGGTCTTCTGATACCAACTTGGCAGGTTCGATCCTGGTTCAGTCTGGTGTAATTTGAAGGTGCTTAAATACGTCAGCCTCGTTCGGTAGATTTAGTGGCACGTAAAAGAAACTCCTGCGGGACAATATTCCGGTACCTCCTCGGTGTACAAAAGCAATCATTCTCAAACAATCATTCATTCTATGTCATGAGGTTGACGCAAGGAAAGGCATCCGCTCGTACAAACTCGCTATAAATCTCATTTCATATCCGACCGCGTATGGGTTGGACATACAAGTTTGAGAAATGACATCTTAACAAACGTTGTAGGCGTTTCTATCGCAGAGAAATGTTCAGGCTGAGATGGAATTTTTGTAGGCTTGGTTCCTTCTCAATAAAATGACTTTCATTCAAGGATGTAAGATTGTCAATTTGTTACACATACCGAGAACTAGGCCAAATGGTATTATCGAGATTCAACAAAGCCGAATTTTAAAAAAAATGCGAGATTGACTTGGTTCTTCTGTTCATCCAAGTGAGAGTACAATGTTTTCCAAAGCAGAATTTTTTGCCCAATAAACAAACAAGTTAACATCATCAACCGATAGGTTCTGAATGGCTTGAATGATGATCAAATAACGTACATTACCATTAACTCAATAATGTGCGATGACTTTATTAAAGTTAATCAAACAGGTTTGTGCAATGGAACAAGACTGAATCTACGGGAGCTAGACAAAAATATCGTTTATGCAGAAGTTCAGCTTCAGGAAGAAAGTGTTTTTATCCAAGAATAGATTTAGTACCTGTGGATGTGGGAATACCATTCGTTCTTAAATGAAGGCAATTTCCTCTAAATTTAGCCTTCTCTGTCACAACGAATATGCCGCAAGGACAGATTATAAAGTTGGGATGAATCTCCCCAGTGTGTTTGATATTGGTATTCTACATAGCTTTTTCAAGAGTACTCAGATCCTTAGACTCCAAAGTACAACTCCAAGCTGCAATTGCACTCATAATGTTTGTAAGGAAATACTATAATACCTGTTTTGATTCCACTCAAATGCCGCATAAAACTTGGAAAGTGCTACATTTACACATAAGGTATGTTAATAGGTCCGCCTCTGTGGTTTAGTGGTTAGTGTGATTAGATGCCATCCCCGAAGTCCCGGGTTCGATTCCCGGCTCTGCCACAAATTTAAAAAGTGGTACGAGGGCTGGAACGGGGCACACCCAGCCTCGGGAAGTCAACTGAGTAGAGGTGGGTTCAATTCCCACCTCAGCCATCCTGGAAGTGGTTTTCCGTGGTTTCCCACTTCTCCTCCAGGCAAATGCCGGAATGGTACCTAACTTAAGGCCACGGCCGTTTCCTTCCCTCTTCCTTGTCTACCGCTTCCAATCTTTCAATACTCCCGCAAGGCCCCTGTTCAGCATAGCAGGTGAGGCCTGGGCGAAGTACTGGTCATTATCCCCAGTTGTATCCCCAGATCCAGAGTCTGAAGCTCCAGAACACTGCCCTTGAGGCGGTAGAGGTGGGAACCTTGCTGAGTCCGAGAGAAAAACGAACCCTATAGCGTGAACTGATTAATAAGTAATTACTTCATAGAGTCGTAATTTCGACTGTCTAAAACAGTCTTACGTACTAATAAAAATAATAATAATAATAATCGCATTGTCTCAGCTCCTGAGTTGCCTGCTCCCGTAGCATAACGGTCAGCACTATTGGCTACCGTTCGGAGGCTCGTGTTCGACTTCTGGTACTACGAGCGATTTCAGGTTGCCAGGAGAACTGGTGTGTGGTAAAAATGGTGCATGCAGCTCCTCTCCATTGAAGGGTGCCTGACAAGAGCCGCATCAGACGGACACGAACTCCGCAGTTCAGAAAAGGCCAAGGAAGAGTCCACTAACCCCCGTAGCCGAATTCCGAAACTTGCCCTTCAGGTAGAAAAACAGGTGCCTCCGGTTAACTTGAACCTGTGGCAGACAAGAGCATAGTAGTGGTAAATATAGCGCCGAGAAAGTAAGGTGTGAACAAGTGCTGTTAGACGTTCAGGATAGTGTAAATGAAGATGGGGAACAGTGTACAGGTTCTCTCTTATAAACCCGGACCGAACGCACAGCAGCTGTCTCAGCCCAACTTACGTCGCGCGCGGCCGCCCTGCTTTAAGCGTGTATACAGTGTTATAAAATATGCTGGAAGTGTCATCCTACATAATGAGGGACTTCATAAAGACCATTTGTATCTTCTGCACACCAATAGCGAGAGTTATGACTGTTTACACAGCCATTAAGATGAAACACAAGATGCAAGATACCACACACAAATCTCACTCATGTGGCTGGATCAGCAGATTTTAAACAATGGGCCCGTATAAACCTGTATACGGCTTGATGTGTAACAGCTTTGTAGCTCTGTGTACAGAAGAAACCATTACCCCTACTTGTTGTGCTAATTTTGTGAGTGATTTATTGGGTGACCGTTCAGGATTTTCACCAGTGACATCTAGGGAGCACCGAGCCATTAGAATCTGTGCTCATGAGGGAGGCACTTTACCAGAAAATTACTGAACAAATGCATCACGCACCCGTTGAGCTGACTCGTACTTAAAATAACTTTTACATACGCAAATGTGGTGTTGCAATGATAACTGTCTCACCATGTTAACAGCTGAGAATCAGACTGGTGACTGATGCTTGCGAGATCGAACACTTGCACGCTGCTAACAAGGTCAAGAACTGTGCGCGCGCCTCCCGTTCAGCTGCTTAGGTCTCCGAGAGTAAAAATGTCGCTGGACGGTCTGGATTTGTAAGAGACGCCCTCTATAGTGAAAGGGGTCAGACACTCTAGTTTTTTACATTTAGACTTTATTGCAATGTGAAATCTACTGGTGATCATCATGGTTGGAGATGCTCGAAGAGGGAGGAATTTAATGCCAAACTTTTAACACTGGGGAGTGATCATACATAATTTTTCTAGACGCGTGGCAAATCACACTCAGGACCCATCTTGAGAAGAGTATAAACAGAATCTTACATTCTGATGAACAGTGTCGGCTCTAGCTCCGTACAAAAAACTGACATGAAAACCAAAGAACGATATCTAGAAGGAAATCTATCAATGGCAAAATGATGAAATGGACAGACTGCAATTTTTGAAACATGTTTCGTGCAAAGTTTGAATGTTATTGTTAGCTTAAGAATATTTTCTGAGTAACAATGCTTGCTACTGAAACTCGTTATTATATGGCTTACTGATGTGCTGCAGGGAGCGGCCAAGTGAAAATCACAGGTCTGCTGTTAGTTGCGGAGTTCGGGTGTTGAGCAGGTAAAAGTTGTGGAGTTCATGTGAGGCTCAGGAGAAGATAAGACTTTACTTCTTCAAGCTACCGAAAATCACGCTTTCTGGAGTGATTCCATCTAGGCGAACTGCCTAACAATTTCGACATTCCGATTGTGCTGCTATCTAGCGACAAAAGCAGAACTCTGCCGGACTGTTCCTACGGCGGAGTAAATTTCGTTGCCTTGTGCCACTGACTGCGCAATCTGAGATCTTTAACATGCCAATAACAACATGAAGTGTCAGTGGCGTACGCAGGATTTCGTCAAGTGGGGGAGAGTGTTAAAAGACAGGTCATTCAAATGTAAATAAGCGATGCTTTAATTACTTTTTCTGATATTATGTATTTACTTTATTTATTTAATCCCCTTACCCTCACCCCGGGTTGGGTTTCCCCCAAGACACGACGAGGGATCCTACTTTTACCGCCTCAAGAGCAGTGTCCTGGGGCGTGAGACATTTGGTCGGGGATACAACTTGGAAGGAGGACCAGTACCTCGCACAAGTGACCTCACTTGCAATGCTGATGGGGGATGGGAAGATTGGAAGGGATAATCCAGGAAGAGGAAAGGAAGCGGCCGTGGCCGTAAGTTAAGTACACTGCGTTATGTGCTATTTTTCCTGATGAATAATCATCTTTTATACTCAGCCCTTCCTCTTTTAACACCTTATAATTGTCTTCATGTTACTCGTTATCTTCCCGTACAAAAATATAACATATTCAGACGCATCCCCTTCCCTGTTAAATTTAGTTGTACTTCCTGTGCATTACCACCCCCCATCGGAATCCATTTCTTTCACCGAGCGTTTACGATGTGATCTATTTCTTTGACATTATGTTTTAATATTTGCTACCAAGTATTATTATTATTATTATTATTATTATTATTATTATTATTATTATTATTATTATTATTATTATTATTATTATTATTACAGCGTTGTGCCCAAATAAGGAGTGCGATTAAACGTATTTAGTAGATGAATTTGTTTTCTTCCCTTCACAGAATTTCTTCATGGTCACACTGTGTTCGTTCCTCCGTTCTTCCGTCCATTCATGATGGTTCTTATCTTGGGATATTACAAATCGATGGCATTCTTTTAAAACCTCGTATGTCCAAATGTTCTTCCTACCCATTATATTCCTTAAGACTGGTCACGCCTCCCGGTCATATATTTGTATGCAGTCCATCAGAATAATTTTCGCTGTGTTCATATTCCTTTGCTAATGTCTAAAGGAAAATGGACCTTACCGTACCGTATTGTAGGGATGTTGATTGCATGGCAAATTTACACACTCCTACAGTATAATGTACTTAAGGTTCATTTTCCTCTACAAGTCGGCAGAGGGAAATGATCATAACGAAAATTATTCTTTTCGACTGTATATAAGTATGGGACTGGGAGGCGTGACCAGTCTTAAGGAATATGCTGGATAGGAAGTGTATTCGGACTTACGAAGTTTTTAAAGAAAGCCATCGAAATGATGTTTGTTCCCCAACGTTCTAAAGCTAGACCTGACCCATATAATTTCACATATTATGCTGATTTCTTGAATTCTTTTTCAATTTCGTCCAATTATTCTTGACTTTTAGTAGGTAAGGTCAGTATATATTCTGTCCGAAGGTAGGTCCAAACCTCCGCAGAGGTGTGCCTGAGCCGGAGTTTACGTACGGTAGGTTGGCCAGTTCCTTTCCGCTCCTCCATTCCCTTACCCCCCACTAACAGTGCGTGGCAATCCATCCTAATATTGACCACGCCCAATGTTGCTTAACTTCGGAGATCTCACGGGATCCGGTGATTCAACACGGCTACAGCCGTTGGCTGACTTTGAGTGAAGAGGCAAAATTAAATACCTTTTCTAAGTCTTTCATTGTCCATTCTTCGAATATTGCCACAGAGTTATAATCGTCTTTCTCAAATATAGTCTGAAATTTTAGGAGAATTCTAGTAGGCGTTATCTCAGAAGACCGCCTTTATATCCACACTCCTTCTATGCATATTGGGTCAAATATTTCCCTTAAAATGTTCCTTTCTGGCTTTCTAAATTTTTAGTTAGTGATCTGCCTCCAATGATCATGATTGTTGATGCATATAATGCTTCAGGCTTCATTATAGTCTTATGGTGTTTTAGCTTTTCGAGGTATTGATTTTTTGTTGAACTTGTTCCATGCGATGCTATAGGCTTTTGGTAATTTAGAAATTCTTTCTCTTTTTTGCTTCACGATTGAATCCGGATGGTTGGTTGATTTCCCCTAAATATTTGAAATTATTTACCTGAGGATTTTACAAAACTGAGTTACCAGAGTCCGCCTCTGTGGTGTAGTGATTAGTGTAATTACCTGCCACCCCCGGAGGTCTGGGTTCGATTCCCGGCTCTGCCACGAAATTTGAAAAGTGGTACGAGGGCTGGAACGGGTCCACTCAGCCTCGGGAGGTCAACTGAGTAGAGGTGGCTTCGATTGCCATCTCAGCCATCCTGGAAGTGGTTTTCCGTGGTTTCCCACTTCTCCTCCAGGCAGATGCCGGGATGGTACCCAACTTAAGGCCACGGCCGCTTCCTTCCCTCTTCCTTAGTCTATCCCTTCCTATCTTCCCATCCCCCCATAAGGCCCCTGTTCAGCACAACAGGTGAGGCTGCCTGGGCGTGGTACTGATCATCCTCCCCAGTTGTATCCCCGATCCAGAGCCTGAAACTCCAGGACACTGCCCTTGAGGCGGTAGAGGTGGGATCCCTCGCTGAGTCCGAGGTAAAAGCCAACTGTGGAGGGTAAACAGATTACGAAGAAGAAGAGTTTCCAGAGTTTGTTCGTCTAAGTATCGAGGACATCCTTCCATATATCGCGTTTTCTCACACGAGATTTGGAGTCCAGTATTGGATGCAATTGCATTAATTTTCTTCGGGGTTTATTATTATTATTATTATTATTATTATTATTATTATTATTATTATTATTATTATTATTATTATGCAGGGATGGGTGGCTCAGACGGTTGAGGCGCTGGCCTTCTGATCCCAAGTTAGCAGTTTCGATCCTGGCTCAGTCCGGTGCTACTTAAAGGTGCTCAAATAAGTCAGCCTCGTGTCAGTAGATTTACTATGCACGCAAAAAAAGCTGCGGGGCGAAATTCTGGTATCTCGGTGTCTCAAAATACCGTAAACGTAGTTAGTGGGAGGTAAAATAAATAACATTATCATTACTAGAATGACCATTAAGGAGAATCGTATTCCTCTATGCAGCCTCCCTTCTCAGTAGGGGCTAATGTGGCAGTGAAAAGGTCGCCCCCCACCCTTTTTCTGCTCTCGTTCCCTCGCCACACAACCCTTGATCCCTCTGTAAGCAACTGAACAAGAGCAGATGTTGGCAAATTGGCTCTCGATTGCCCGTGAAAAGATGTGTTGGATACGCCATTTAAATTCGTTGTGAAGTCCATATAGGAGGGAGGGAGTTTGCTTTTTGCGGTAGCTTTATGTAAAGAGATGAGTAAACTATGTCGGCCATGTTAATCCCTTTCGTGAGGGGAAGAAGCTTCAGAAGCAGCCGTGCCGACACGCTGGACCAGGCGGTGTAGGCCGCTCTATTTAGCTGAGATGGTTGAGAGGATAGAAAGACTCAGATGATCTTAATTTAAACGAAAACTTCTTTTTTTACAATTGGCTTTACATCGCACCGATGCACATAGGTCTTAGGGCGACGAAGGGATAGAAAAGATCTGGGAGTGGGAAAGAAGCGGCCATGGCTTTAATTAAGGTATAGCTCCATCATTTGCCTGGTGTGCAAACGGGAAACCACGGAAAACCATCTTCAGGACTGTCGAGAGTGGGGTTCGAACACACTAACTCCCGAATGCTCACACTTGCGCGGCAAACTCGCCCTGTTCCGCACAGACCAATGACGACGGCTAACAGACTTTATATACGCAATTAAAAGTTAATTTACCGGGCGAGTTGGCCGTACGGTTAGGGGCGCGCGGCTGTGAGCTTGCATCCGGGAGATAGTGTGTTCGAATCCCACTGTCGGCAGCCCTGAATATGGTTTTCCGTGGTTTCCCATTTTCACACCACCCAAATGCTGGAGCTGTACCTTAAATAGGGCCGCGGTCGCTTCCTTTCCACTCCTAGCCCTTTCCTATCCCATCGCCCTCATAAGACTTTTCGTGTCGATGAGACGTAAAGTAAATTGTGAAAAAAAAAAAAGGAATAGTTGATAACGTAAACAAAAGATGATGAAGAAAGATGTCACCTAAGTGGAGCACAGTAAACCAAGCGGAATAATTTTGTAAACAATTGCCAAAGAAACATTTTTGAGTGTCTTGTGTACCGAGTATTATTCCCCCAAAAAGACTTAATCCAGATGCTTAGCAACGAAACTGAAGACGCATTTTCCATATTGCCTCCAGTGTTCCACGTGAAGACACTCAGCTGACGTCATCGAACATACAGCAAATAAAGTTTTAATTTGTTGCCTAATATAAACAGTGTTCTTAAAGAGGAGACGGCTTTTCCTTTAATGAAACATTTACTGTGCTCGGCTCCTTAACAGATGTGCTTTTAATAGTGCCATCTGTGGTCACGTTAAGGCCAGTAATGACAGAATTAGTAATTAGAACGGCTGTCACTGACCCCGTAATTTAAATGGAAGTGTCTGTGATCATTATAGTTAGAAGCTCCCAGTCAGTTCTCTTCCATTCCTACCAGATTGCCTTCATTCAGCAGTAAAAGTGTTCCTTTAACATTTCCCATTCCAAAAACTCAGATTAAGCAGTTCATTATATCCTTCATGAAAGAACCCGCTCGCGTAAGTAATAACCAAGGTTCCTCCTGACGCAGAAGAAAAGAAAAAGAGGTTGGAAGATGAGAGAAAGAGGGACGGAAGGGGAAATAAAGGTAATAATGTTATTTGTTTTACGTCTCAATAACTAACTACTTTTACGGCTTTCGAAAGCGTCGAGTGCTGGAATTTTGTCCCACGGGAGTTTTTTTATGTCACAGCAAATCTCCTGACACGAAGCTGACGTATTTGAGCACTTTCAAATACCAGAAGACAGGGCTGCGACCGAGCTCGCCAATGAGATCAGAAGGCCAGCGCTCTACCGTCTGAATCATTCAGGTGGGCATAGAAGGGCGTAAGCAGAGGGATGTAAGGGGGAGAGCAATAGAGAGATTAAATGTAAAATAAATTTCAGGAGATAGGGGAAAGAAAGGGTGGAAGGAGAGATATGGATGAAAAGAAAGAGATGGAGGAACAGGGAGAAATAAAGGAATATAGTATAAAATAGAGGTGGAAGAAGATAGGAAAGCAAGTAAACTGGAAGGAAAGAAGGAATGAAAGGGAGTAAGGATAGAATCGAAGGAGGAAGAAAGAATGGTAGAGAGGGAAGAGGGACGGAGGTAAGAAATTATGACGATACGGAGGGACTGAAACTAACCACAAAGAAGTAAGGATAGTCGAGGGAAAGAAGAAAGCGTGGATGAAAACAGAGGAGAATAGAAGGGAGAGAACGGTAAATAGATAAGAAAGGAGGCTGAGTAAGACAATTAAAGGCTTTAGAAATACCTTATAAATTGGAAATGAGAGGATCAGAATCATCTTCCGATCGATAATAATAATAATAATAATAATAATAATAATAATAATAATAATAATAATAATAATAATAATAATAATAATAATAATAATAATAATATAGTTCCCCCACTTTTTATCGAAGGATATGGTGAGGTATTATCTCCATTTCATCGAAGACGTGACCACTTCGTATTCGAACATTGGTCTATTTGGTGGTGGTTAGATCATCAGTTTTGTTAATTGTGTGAGTTATAATTAGATCTCGGATGTTTAGGCAGTAATAGGTTAGAATGAAAACTACAGTAATTTGCTTAGGAAATGTATTCTAACCCGTTCTTCCGTAATATAGAGAGAGTAACATAGATTCTTGCGGTTCTGATGGGCCGAGCCCCTAATGTTTATGCAAAACTCATAGCATTACCGCTGTACAAGCTAGACTATACTTGTTACTCTCTTCAGTAAGTTAGCATTCTAACGTATCACTACCTAAATGTCCGGGCTTTAGTTCCAATCTGTGGTTCGTGCTTAATTTTAACGTCAGAGAAATGTTTATCTAGGTCGTCAAATGGAATATCTGGATCACAATGACTAGATTCAGGTTTCCCTATTCCCATGGAACGAATCTGTCGCTATGTGCTTCTTGCATTCAGATTGTTAGGTAGCTGATGATAGAAAGAACATTTTGGATTACTATACTTTTGTTGCGTAGGTTAGGAGAACTCGTTCATCTGTAAAGCCTATGTCATGCATTTCTATGCGACATCATGCATTTAACGTCGTCAATTAGCCACAGGTAGGGAGTTCGAGATAATTTAACTCTTCTTTCCGGAGCATGCTTGTTGAGGAGACCGAGTAAGAGGGAATTAAACTTGTAGTTTACTAGAAAGTTTTCGACGATGCAGGGATGAGGAAGGATTATGATTGGGAGGGTAGTACCCGTAGACTTAATTAAGGTATAGCCCCAGAATTTGTCTAGTGTGAAAATGGGAATCCACGAAAAACCACCTGCACGGCTGCCGGCGGTGGGATTCGAACTCACCAACCCCCGAATGCAAGCTCACGGCAATGCGACGCTAACCGTACGACCAACTAGTTCGTTTTTTTAAAAATCATTGTCGTTTATGTTAATCTTGTCCTCCTAAGACGGATTAAAAAATCCAGTCTAAAGTCACGCATATTTACATTTTAATGTCTGTGGCGTGATAGGTCAATGTGGGGTACCAATAAATATTTTATTCATACCATTGGCAAAAGGAACGGAAACCTTAGCATAGAAAATGAGATGGTCGACCCACAACAACAAAGATCGTCAAAAGATAATCATTGGGACACCACAACGCTCAAGGTAAACCAAATTTATTTCACTGGTGGTGACTTGTCGGACCACGGAAAGACTTGCGGTCAATGCCTCGTTGGGTGAAACCTAGTATATCAGATTTTATCATTCACCAATCAGCAGAGCCAGTGGACGCCACGGCGGGCTACCCGAGAGGGGTGTCCGTGGTAAGTACAATTTTTTTTGTTTTAAAAAGAAGAAAGGAAAAGGGAAAGGTAAGGAATGAGAGAGAACGCACAACTGACCAAATGTAAGAAGAGGAGAATGGTTTTAAAACAAGTTGTATTTTAAACTTCAAATGACTAGAATAAGCAGGGTACAACAAGCAAAGAGGGGGAATTACAAACTTTTGATAAGGGCTCAGCCCGTTTGACAACCAAGACACAATCAAGAGTAATAATTATTAAGATTTCTTGGGATCAATTATTGTGACTTTCAAGAAAAGCCCAAGAGCAAGGTTCGACAGGGAAAACTATAATCAACACCTATATAAGTACACAAACACTTTAATTAAGAAACAAAGCCACTAAATCTTTATATAAACAATGATTTAAGGCCACCCTTACAATCTCGATTTTGCACCCAAAGGAGGGCAGGAAGGTTATAGCGCATCGGATGACAAGAATTTTTAGTACTCAATATCCGAAAGGAAGAAAAGGAAAGAAAAAGAAAGCGGAGTAAGAGGGAAGAAGGAAAAAAAAGGAATGAAGAGGCGGGGGGGTCCTTCCAGGCTGCTTAGACGCTATCACGTTGGCAATGTAAACGATCACTCGGGTCAGTGAAAAGTTCAAGGTGTGGCAACACTACTCTCACTTGTCCAAGCACAGTTGATTCTGGCGTATGAGGTTGATAAAAGGTTCCAGTCTGAAGGACTTAGTTAGAATTGAAACCACGAAACCCCAAATAATTTAACATTCAAAGTTCTTATCTTGATGTTGAGAGCGAAAGATATAAAAAGGTTGTAACTTTTGCTCACCCAGTCTGTTGATAAATCAATGCAGCAATTCACAAATAAAAGTAGGTAAAACGTCGCAACGGACCAGCCGTTGGAGAACAGTTCCGCTCTCTCCACTCGAGTTGTTTTCCAACTGAATGTCTGACCGCCGAGAGTAAGGAATAGCTTGCTTATATAGGTGGAGAACATATTCGAGAAGTTACTCGATGAAAAATACGTAGGTGTGACGTCACAACAAGGAAGCAGCAGTGTGAGATAGCAGGCCAGTTAGTGAACAGCTGGGCGAGCAAGCAGAAGAATGCGGCAGAAGGTAAGACATAGTAGTGCGGTCGTAACATGTCTTTGAAAGCGATATATTCCGTTGTACATTTTGGTACATTTAGAGAATATGACAGGTCCGGCTTCTTGGCTGAATGATCAGAAGGTTCCGGGTTCGATTCCCGGTGCGGCCAGAGATTCTAATCGGTGCACGGGGACTGGGTGTTTGTGTTTGTATCAACACTCTCCTCTTAATATTTAGACAACACATCACACTACTAACCAGCAGTGAAACACATAATAGTAAATATATCCTTCCATATGAAGTTGGCATCAGGAAGGGCATCCGGTCTTAAAACCGAGCCAGTTTCACGCGTGTGACACAGTTCACACTCCCGACTCCACCAGTACGTGAAAATCGGTAGAAGAATAAGAAGAAAGGAATATAATAGACATTTCAAGTTATGTTCAGTCATGGATTAGGAATCTAACCATCTGACATTTTATAATGATTATTGGTAACCATTAAATCAAAATGGGTACGGGAGGACGAGGAGGTTCAGATAGGGTGGTTAGTCGGTTGTAGTGGTAATACTGGCATGTGATACGACTAGAATATGTTTAGAAGTTGATTCACTGTTTTTATTTTTTGTTGCAATTTGTCAATACGGAAGTCTCCGAATATTAAACGTATGTTCTTTTCGTAATTGTCGTTCTAGAATGTCTACAAAGTCAGTCACGTTTCCTACTTGGGAGGGCCTGTAGACCATAGTTTCTCAACCGCTGGGCCGCGACGCGGTACTGACCCTGGATTGTGTCGTTTTACTTTCCTCAGCATTTTTCATGAATAAATATTTTACAGTGGAAGCATACATTAGGTAATGATTCTAGTGATTGCAATGGAAACTCTAAATCCTAAACGCTAATTAATTAAATAATATATGGATAATAATTATCTTGGAAATATAAACAAAATGTTTTCAGTTGCAATGAAGGTTAGGGCAGTTCTCGACACTGACCAGTCGGTAGTGAATACTATCTCTTGGCGAGTTAGAACTGCAGTGCTTGGCTCAGAACCCGAGTGTCGTGATTTCTTAACAGTAACAGACATGAAATGCTAGTATGAATAAAAGACAAAAACTGTGATTAATTTTGTATTGAAGGATTGTCGTACTGGAAGGGTTTGCGACGCAACGACTACCAATACAAGTCAACGCTCAAGTCCACAGGGCGATATCTAGTGTAAGCAAAAGAAGAGGGGGTTTTGGAACTACCAACAGAAAAAAGAACGTTACACTTAATTATTAATACTTACGTGTAGGGGAAAGAATTTTCAGGCGCGAATATGTTAGAATGCAAACGCATTTAACCAAGACGCGAGTGTCTTCTACCTGAATAACAGTTCTGCAGTGAGAATTGCATAAATATTAGCGAGCTGAACTATTAGAACCCCTGAAAAGTACGCAATTAACCGGAATAACTGGAGAGCGGTCAGATGATACTTGCGCCTTGTTCAGATACGATTGCATTCTAACATATTAGTGCGAAAAAATCCTAGCCAACGGCTCGCAGGCAGGCAGGGAGGTAGGCACCGCGCGCACTCCGGCTGACCGATTACAGAAACTTTTGATGTTGTTATGTTCCAGTCCTGTCGTAGCTCTGTTTGGTATTTCCTGAAGGAACTAGTGAGTCAACTTGGAGTTCACAGTCTCAGGGCATATTGACAGTCTCTCCCCTCTATTGTTCTCTTCTTCTGGTTTCCCCGAGCAGGTTTTGAAATGCCCCGTTTCTAGTCGAGCCCCGAATATTGTAGTACTCCACCATCAGAATACAAAAAAAAAAAGAGGCTAACGTCGAACAATCAATAATGCGAGTAGTTGGATTGAGGCGCTAACAGTGTGGCTGTCACTTGCGTTCCACCGGTGTCTGAGCTGAGTACTGTGTGTGTACTACCTTGGAGTACTGTATGTGTGCCGATCAGGAGTGAGTGATTGCAGCAGTGCTAATTGTCGTTGTTGTGAGTAACATCGGAGTACTGCTTAGCACTATTGAGTTGTTGCTGTTTACTAGTTGGTGATGAGTAGTTCACCGTGTATTTCGACGTAAGAATGGTGAACTTTCCTCTGGGATCGAACCAAGGAACAGTCGCCGTGTGTTGTGATCAATAACCCTGTGTTCAAATCTACCTGTCTGCCCGCAGCTGCTGTACGGGGCGAAAACAAGGACAGCTGCCAATCAGGATCACCGTTTCCAAGGTAATACCAGAATGCAGGATCACCTACGGTGAGGAGGGCAGAGATTTAACGGGAGGTGGCACACCAATATTTTTTTCTCTCTTTAGGAATTTCAGTTATCTGAAGTATGTCTAATACAATTTCAGTAGTTATATTGATGAAAGTCGTTTCTAACGGTCTACATTGCATTTAAATGTGAAATTAACACCAGGGGTTACGCCCACCTTTTTGGCTATATCATTTCAAAATTCGCTGTCTAGCAGTGTGGCCGTGGCACACTCTTGTCACCATACTGCATGGCAATGGTTTCCGCCCTTCTCTTGTTCGTTTGGTGTTGTTTACCGAAGCACATGTTTGTTCTCGTTTGCTTTGTTAGTGAATCAAACATTTATTCAGAATGCCTCGGCCTACTCGAGTTTTTAAGACACTTTTGGAAGAAGGAGCCGTGCAAGTGAAATTGTTAGTAATCGGCAGGCCAGTAGTGAAAGTGTAAATAGTATTGGCAATGATGTAGCAGGGCTTCATTACGCAGTTTGAGCACCAAGTAACGGTGTGAGTGAAATTCCGGTCATAAGTATTTCGAGAAAGAAGCTTTCTGTGCCTAGTAATATAGGTAAGTGACGGCATTTTTCTATTTCCCTCCAAATACCTTTTTCTTTAAGGTTATGTTTTTTCCTCTAGAATTACAAGTATTTGGAACATTAACCTTGCACTATATCTTATTCTTGGGGTTGCAAATATATTGTCAAGCTTTAATACTTCTGTCTTACATATTTTTAAAATTATGGTAATGCAAAGTAATCGTTTTAATCGTTTTAAATGACTTCCAAGAAAAAAATATTCAGAACTTTAGTTTTGTGTGCATATTTCGAATATTTGTAAATTTTGTCAATGCATGCACAAAGCTTCATTCTTTCAGTGTGCCAACATTTATTGTGCAATAGTTTTTGAGAATTAGGAACATGATTATGACAAATTTAACCTTCCCTTACATATACAGCAATAAGAAGAGTGTGTTCATTCATTGCTGAATATAATAATGCGTGGGTGTGCTTATTGGGCCCTCCTAGAATTAAATTAGAGCAATAACACAGAAATTGTTTTATTCGTAACAATATAAACAGCCGTGCCTTTGTTATTCATATTCCATGTAAAACTGCAGGTTCTGTGACTGATGAGGATGATGATATTGATGATGATGATGATGATGATGATGATGATGATGATGATGATGATGATGATGATCAGAGCCAGGATTTCTAGGCAGCAATGGGTTAGAATGCAAATTTATTGAAGCGAGAAATAAGTATACGGTAACCTGCACAACGGTCATGCTATGAGCTTTGCATAAGCATAAGGGTGCGGTCCATCAGAACCCTCAGAATTTATGTTACTCTCATTGTAGTATTGAAGAGTAGGATAGGCGTCACTTTCTACTGGCTAAATTAGTTTCCATTCTAACTTATTACTGCCTGAACATCCGGGGGCTCTAACGATGATTATTGTTTTTCGAGGAAATTCAACCGGGCAATCACCCTCAGTTAAAATTAACACTAATCGAAAGAGGAAAAGAAGGAGATCCCGAATTCGACGAATGACGGTTTGGCAGGAGAAAGGGAAAGGCCATGAAGGGCATGAAACTGAAATGCTTCCTAGGTTCCGTCAACCTAATATCTTCTTGGTAGGAATCGAAAAAGTGTTGACCAAGAGAGGTGAGGTAAGAAAGGTGAATCAGAGGAGACTGGCACAAATAAGTGGAACCAATGCCAAACTCAGCAAGGGCTCACGAAGCTATGATCACGAGATGAACAGTCACTTAAAACTACATGCTTGCTTGTTCGGTGCGGACATACGTCACCAACTTCTACCTCAGTACAAACTCAAACGAAAGAGGGACTACATCCTCACAGACCTAAAGCAGGTGAATTCACGAAGAGAACCTGCGCGATTCTTTATCTAAGATCTGAGATTATTTCCTTTGTACCTCTGTCTGCATTCTCCTCCTCATCTTCAAATAGGTTCCCAACGCTTTACTTTATTTTCAAGTTCCAAGGTTCCTGTGCTTCAAATATTGACCAACCCAAAACCCATGGTGCAACGGCCCCGAAGGGACTTGGCTCATCCAGCGACCGCTGCTCAGCCGGAAGGCCTGCAGATTACGAGGTGCCGTATGATCGTCGCGAGGAATCCTCTCGGTCGTTATTCTTGGCTTTCTAGACCGGGGCCACTATCTCACCGTCAGATGGCTATTCAATTTTAATGACGTAGGCTGAGTGGACCTCAAAGCAGCTCTCAGATCCAAAATAAAAGTCACTGACCTGGCCAGTAATCGAATCCAGGGCCTCCGGATAAGTGACAGGCACGCTACCGCTACATCCACGGTCGCTTCCTTCCTGATCCCTTTCCTATAAGGCTTGTCTGTGTCGGTGCGACATAAAGGAAATTGTAAAAATATCTATTACTCCACACCACTTAGAAGTAAACTATTAGCTTCCTATCTGGTTGGTCAAGGTTGCCATTCTAACTTTATCATGGGAGATTTAAATTATTGTAGGAAGTTTATACTGTCCACTCTCACAGTGTATTATTAGTTGCTGTTCTTGGAGACCCGAGTGTGATTCTTCGTCCTGTTAGAGATTTAACCTCCATAGGCTCGGAAATATTTTGTGTGTCGAATTTTATAGAAGTATATATTTTGAAACAAATAAGACATCATTATTCAGCAGAAAACTGAAATACAATTTTTGAACTCTTAATTTTCCGTCTGTCTATTTTGGTTCAAGTCTCAAAACTCATAAATATCCTCCTCGTAAAAAGTCGATAACCCAGTTGTTAAGCCTTTTAAATTATCATTGTCGTCGCTGTGATGTTCATTATATTTCCTTAACATTCCGAGACTTTTGCTGAATGACATTCTGAATGCTGTGTAAATTTCCAGAGAAGTCAAGTTGAGTTGTCGATAAATTACATTCCATTATGATTGGCAGGTATTCCATTCATCTATCTGTTTTCATTCATATTTATTACTTGGAGATTAATAAGCAATGATACAGTATTTTTCTATGAAGTAAGCTATACCAACATTTCGAAATAATTGCAATGACATTACTATGTTAATGACCTCATACATAAACAATAACACATGAAGGACGCCCTCCTCTTCACTGAGTGTACAAAAAAATAACCTATCACCCCCAATTTAAAAGCAATTTATTTGGAGCGAAAATGAACCTGAGGGTGATATTTTGCTCTCTAAACCAGCACATTTCAACCGCAATGAACAAGTTGGTAGAAGAGCAGTTTTTATCTGGTTGCCACACATGACTGCATTACTACGAGCTATTCAATGACGGTGTTTCAAGCCAATACACTTAGGAATAGAGAAAAACGAATCTTACCGTGTGAGTGTGTCACGTAGCTGTCAATTGCTTTCGGAAGGTAATGGATTCGAACCCCACTGTCGGCGGTCCCGAAGGTGGTTTTGAGTGGTTTCCCATTTTCACGCCAGATAAATGTACTTTAATTAAGGACACAGTCACTTACTTTTCGATCTTCGCCCTTTACTATCCCGTCGTCGTCATAAGACCTATCTGCTTGGTCACGGTTGAAATTCTAACTTTATTACAGAACATTTACAGTAAATTCGGGTAAGATATTTATACTGTCCACTTCCACAGTGCACTACTATTTGCTGTTCTCGGAGGTCCAAGTCTGATGTTTGGTCCTGTTAGAGATTTGCCCTCATCGGAAATCATTTATGTGTCAAATGCTATAGAAGTGTATATTTTGAAACGAATAAAGTACCAATATTCAGAAAAAAAAACTGATGTAAAGCTCTGAATTTTTAATTTGGCTCATACCAACAAACGCCCGAATACGTTGCACTGACACAGATAGGTATTATGGCGCCGATGGGAGAGGAAGGGGTTAGGATTAGTAAGGAAGCACCCGATGTTTTAAATGACCTATTTCTGTCGGCCTTCTGATATCACGTCCTAACTATACCAAAACCAAACCCCTTGGCGCAACAGCACCGAAGAGGGTACTCAACCCATACGCCTGCAGATTACAAGGTGTCGTGTGGTCCACGTGATTAATCCTCTCGGCTGATATTTTTGGCTTTATAGACCGGGGCTGCCATCTTACCGTCAGCTAGCTTTTCAATTGTAATCACGTAGGGTGAGTGCACCTGGAACCAGCCCTCAGATCCAGGTAAAAATCCCTGACCTGGTCGGAAATCGAATCTGACGTCTCCGGCCGGGTAAGAAGAGAGAGTCACCCTGCACTTCTTTTAGCCACCATGACCGAGTCCGTTATTCTCCTAGGTAACCTGTTCTTCTACATTCATCTTACATGATCCCACCATCGAAGCCGGTTTATGCGTAGGCCTATTGTTTCATCAATCGAGTTCATTCCTAACTTAGTCCGTATCTCCTCACTCCGAGCACCCTCCTGTCATTGTTCCGATCTGTTTGTTTGTATCGCTACTATATGTGAGTTCTAACTTATGAATAATATATCCTGAGTCTACCCAGCTTTCACTCCCGTAAAGCAAAGCTGTTCTGAAAACAAACTTGTGTAAAAAGAATTTCGTCCGGGAGCTGATTTCCTTATTACAGAATACTATTGGTGGCAACTGCGGGCTCACTTTAAAGCTTTGCTGAACCTTGATCCAATTTCACTTACTATACTTTCATCCTACTACCACACTTTTGTTTGTTGACTGTCAAGTACTTCTGGTTCTGTATAGAGATGATGTTGTATCAAATCGGAAAGTTAGTGGATACATATAGACACTGGAGATTAGCAGTCATAATGGGTAAAAGAGAATATCTTGAAACTGGAAGTCAGCAAAGATGATGATGATGATGATGATGCTTGCTGTTTAAAGGGGCCTAACATCGAGGTCATCGGCCCGGTCAGCAAAGTGAGAGTTTGAATTTTGAGTTCGGCTGGGTGAGAAATAAGGATGTGTTCAAGTACTTGGCTTCACTAATGGACAAGACTGGCCAATGTGATATGGATATGTCCCACAGGATGAGTCAAGCAAGGTTAGCTATTAGATCTTTAAACGAACAAGGAAATTATTCCGACTGGTGGCTGAGAGTGTTGTAGACTGAACGAGAGACAAAGGGATGTGTTACGGTGAAGCATGAAAGCTACCCGCTTGGATTTTCTGAGGAATTAATATGTAAGAATAGAGATGGTTGCGGATAGGAATGATTCTGGAGCGCTGAGGTCCGACGGATGGAGGAACAGCGATGGCTTCAGAGTTTGCACAACTGGGAGGAAATGTCAAGAGAGACCAAGAGCAACCAGGAGGAGAACAATAACAGCTAAAGCCATGCAAAGGAGAAGTCTAACCTAAGGACACTGGTAGTCTAGGAATACGTGCATCTGAGAAAAGGCAATTGCTGGAAAGTGGAAACGTCTGCAAATGTACAGTTCTTTCTTACATGCCAGTAAATCTACCGACACGAGGCCAGCGTATTCGAGGAGCTTCAAATACCATCGCACTAATCTTAGAAGGAACTCTAAATCTTGAGCGCAGAAGGCGAGCACTTTACCGTCTTAACCATTCAGGCCGGCGGTTTGTTACGGACGTTATACCGTTAATCATTTGATGTCTAGAGAACTCTTATTCTTGTTCGTCATCCTAGCCTTTTCCAACTACGTGAGATGGGATCTGTGTGTGGATTAAGCCCTTCTTATATTTTATACCATATTTTCATGGCCGGATTCCCTTCCTGACGCCAACCTCACTTGAGGAGGTAATGATGATGAAATGAAGGATAGTCAATGAAATAGGGTAAGGACTTGGAATGAATAGACTGTGGCCTATGAAAAGGAAATGTCCCGGTGTTTGCATGGAAGTGAAAGTAGGGAACCACAGAAAACTATGAGATACGACATCGGACGATGGGAATCAAACCCACTCGCCTCACGAATGCAAAGCTTTGCTCCATAGACGTAGAACATTAACACACGTGCTCAGTCCGCTTGGTATAGCCATAGCTCTAAAAATAATAATTGGTTAAAATTTAATTATTGTCCTTGTCCCGAGGTGGAGCAACTCTTTCAAGGCACTCCCCATTTAACCGCATGCCATCCCGCTGTCACTTTTTAAAAATATCTGCCAGTAAAGAGAATGGAACCTTGGCCACCGAGGACGGCAGCTAACAGTTACGCCACGCAGGCGGACAATAATAATTGGTCATTTTGCTACTTTCACAAGCAGTGAACCTCAGTCTCTCAATGATAAAATATCACACATCGTGAGAAAAAAATCGAAGAAAATTTTCGATTCCCTGTCAATCCAAGTATTTTAATTCTGGACCGAAAGATGGAATGAGGAAAAAAGTAATAAATAAATGAATTAATTAATAAAATAGAGACTGACATTATTTTCACTTTCACTTACAGGGAAATCGAGAAAGCTCGTTAACCTTTAAAAAATATTGCTTTAAGTTGGATAAACATATTCTGGCGATTATGGTCTTAGACTGAAGAATTTTTAACACAACTTAATAATTTGTTACATGTGCCCTATTAGTGGCATGGCAGATATCAAGTCGATAATCAATGTCTTGCTTCCTACTCTGAAGCGTCTCTGGAGTGAGAGTTGCGATGGCAGCAGTTATCCTTTCTCTGAGATTCACTACATGAAGTCACGTAAACATTTAAGTAGAACATTTGGACAGTAGTCTTAGGTATTCATAATTGCAAACTCCTCCTCGAGGACCGATGACGTCGGATGTTAGGTCCCTTTAAAAACAAGCATCATCATCATCAAACTACACAAGACAAGCGAATACGCTCAACACTATCCTCTGATGTTCCTGATCAGCCTGGTGATTTTCCTCTGGTTACACATTAGTTGTACAATCGGTAAATGGCTTTAGGGCCCGGCGCATCGCGACACTGATAAATTGTTCCAAAGTTACGTAGAACAAGCACATTTCATTTGAATTCAGCAAACCTAAGCACGCGCTGAACTTTCCGTGGCGTGGTCCACATCGTACTGTCCTAGCTACACAGCACACGGGCAGACGCGCTATTCATAGAGAGGGTTACAGCACCCTGTCAAGGTCAGGCAACAACTGCAAGCAGCGATTTCAAAAAACGACCCTTATTATTATTTTTATGACCCTGTACCTGTGCCTACTTTCACGTACTAGTGCCAGGCTGTCTTCTTTATTTTTCATATCCGAGGGAACTAAGATGCTTCTTTTCCTACAGTCTGTTTTACGTCGCACTGACACAGATATGTCATATGGCGATGATGGTATAGGAACGGGCTAGAAGTGGGAAAGAAGCGGCCGTGGCCTTAATCAAGGTATAGACCCAGCATTTGCCTGGTGTGAAAATGGGAAAGCATGGTAAACCATCTTCAGGGGCGCCGAGAGTGGGGTACGAATGCTGAGGTGCTTTCTATAATTGAAATGCAGAGTGAAAGTGGACTGGGTTAACCTCAGGTCTCTGAAAACATTGGCTACTTTTCTCAATGTGTCCTTTTTCCTTACTATTTTATGTCTACTGCGATAACATGCAGAGATGATACCTTACGCCAAGACCCGAAGGGCCTGTACAACCCTTGACTATAGTTGCTGTGTCTAAATATATCGAGATTAATTGACAACTTGCTTATTTCATCAGCTCTTGAACTCTTCCACACTCAATGGAATTAGTTTCGAGAGAATCCATGAAGGTCATAATCTGTAATGAAACATCATTACCCAGAGATACGTAGGGTATCGAATTTCAGCTACTTAACAGGTTACTACTCATGTGTTGTTCGGATGTGGTGAGTCCGCGTAGATTGACGCCGAGTTGACATAAAATATATCCTCAGGCTCCATTGGACAAAAATCAATTAGCAAGTTCCCACCCAATCAGGACAAGCTATTGTTTGTGTGTGAGTGTGTGTTTATGTATGAAGGGTGAAAATGGTGCAGTTATACACCAGAGAAAAAGAGTAGCATTCATTTCAAAAAATTCACCAGTTCTCTATATTTCAGCTGGAATACGTTTCCTTGGCTTTAGTTTGCTTCAGCTCTTGACCAGTGTACGACGAAGAGTAAACAAAAATATATCGATGGCTTTCTTTTAAAACCTCGTATGTCAAAATGTTCTTCCTACCCATTATATTCCTTAAGACTGGTCACGCCTCCCGGTCATATATTTGTATTCAGTCCATCGCTGTGCTCATTTTCCTTTGCTGATGTCTAACGGAAAATGGACCTTACCGTACCGTATTGTAGGGATGTTGATTGCATGGCAAATTCACACACTCCTACAGTTTAATGTATTAAAGGTTCATTTTCCTTTACAAATTGGCAGAGGAAAATGACCATAACGAAAATTATTCTTTTGGACTGCATATAAATATGGGACTGGGAGGCGTGGCCAGGCTTAAGGAATATAATGGATAGGAAGAGTATTCGGACTTACGAGGTTTTTAAAGAAAGCCATCGATATTGATGTATAAGATTTCGTACCGGGAGAATGGGAGTACTTATAAAATACTATGTAGGATACCCAGCATTGTTCGAGGGAATTTACATTAGATTTGTCTGCATTTCGATGAGCTGAAAGTTTCAGTGAAGGAACCACTTTTCCCTTTGCGAAAATCAAAGATCATAAATATGTCTTCCGGTCATGGCCATCCATCAAAGTCTGCTTATTTCAGATGGCACCAGCCATAAGACATAGCCTGCACGGTTGCTAGGTAACACTGTCTGACCATCCATCCATACCTTACATCACTGCCTGCATGGTTGATATGGATACAATTCCGTCAAACACTTTGTCGCATTACGTTATACAAATTTTCGGATGACACCCAGTCATAAGATATATTTATGTTAACAGATCACACCAGCGAAGTTTTCCAGCATCCTCTGCTGTATAAGAGATCACATTTATGTTATCCGGAATTTATTCTATCAAATCTCTTATGCTAATAATATTAAAATATGTATGCTGAATTACGTGTATTATGCACATGCCTTTGCTGGCGAGATGTAGTGTTTACAGTGCACTATGTTGTCTGGTATGGGCTATATCAAATTTGTTATTTTCATTTACCTGTCTCAGTCTCATCCTTGGCTTTGACAATATGAAAGTGACTGAGGTATGACTGATGCTAGTAATACCAATCCTTATGCAGCCAGTCCCTGTTATGAATGGTGTGCAAATATCGCTCATAGGGTCGGTTGATGCATGCATTTCAGTGGGCTTGGCAGACTGATATGTAATAGCAGCGGATGGCTCGGCAAGGAAAGCAACGGGAAACTACCTCACTCCTCATTTCCCTAGCACGCCTCTTCAGTGACGCCTGGGCTATTTATGACAGCTGTCGGCGGAATTTCAGAGGACCAAACCAGCCTTCGGCTGAAAACCCAACATACAACACACAGTTTAGTATATCTACATTAACTGTACGTGCATCAGCCGGAATGAGTGGTTCAGACGGTTGACGCGCTTGGCAGGTACGATCCTGGCTCAGTCCAAGGTATTTGAAGGAGTGCATGTACTCGTGCGTGAGCCTCGTAACGGTAGATTTACTGGCACGTAAAAGAAATGAAAGAGAGCTTATAGTGGTCTTACTTTCAGGGTCTGAAATATCTATCAATCACCGAGCGAGTTGGCCATGCGGTTAGGGGCGCGTAAATGTGAGGTTGCATTCGGAAGGTAAAGGATTAAAACCTCACCGTCGGCAGCCGTGAGGATGGTTTTCCGTGGTTCCCCATTTTCACACCAGGAAATTGCTGGAGCTCTACCTTAACTAAGGTAACGGTCCCTTCCTTCTCACTCCTATCTGTTTCTAATCCCGTCGTCGCCATAAGAACTACAGTATTTATATATCGGTGCGAAGTGAAGCCAATTTGTAAAATCATTCTGGTTGCTCTACGGGGTCGGATATGAGGTGAGATAAATCATCGTAGCGAACTTTTTCGACAGAACATCAACTTCATCCAATGAGTTAATGAGATGAAATGAATTGCGTGTTATATGATAGTAGGAAAGGAGAAGGAGATACTCGGTACCGGAGCATAGCCTACTCCTGTCGAATATCACCAAGGGATCTGCTCAACGCTTAACGTCCCCATTCAACATATGTATCACCACCATAAGCATCACATTGTCAGTGGAGAAATAATACCCTGTATGTCCCATCCATTATTTTCCTTAAGGCTGGTCACGCCTCCCTGTGAATTTGTAGTCCATCGGAACTTTGTTGTGTTCATTATCCTATGCGAAGGTGTAGAGAAAAAAATGACCTTAAAGACTCTAGGATTGCGTAAATACGTCACGCAAAACATACATTCCTACTGTACGGCACGGTGAGGTTCATTTTCTTTTTAAACAGGTATAATAATTTCGTGTGGCTATTTCTAGCCGAGTGCAGCCCTTATAAGGCAGACCCTCCGATGAGGGTGGGCGGCATCTGCCATGTGTAGGAAACTGCGTGTTATTGTGGTGGAGGATAGTGTTATGTGTGGTGTGTGAGTTGCAGGGATGTTGAGGACATCACAAACACCCAGCCCCCGGGCCATTGGAATTAACCAATTAAGGTTAAAATACCGACCCGGCCGGGAATCGAACCCGGCACCCTCTGAACCGAAGGCCAGTACGCTGAACATTCAGCCAACGAGTCGGACTTTTAAACAGGTTGTGTAAATTCTGTGCTGCATTATTTTTAGCTTTTCTTCTTTCTGTAACCTTCGTATGAAATAAATGCTCTCTACATCATCCAACAAAGGACGTCTTCCATTCACGACCCACGAGAAAAACTGGAGGATCGTAACAGTCGTAAACGGGCTAATATGAAAGCCCTGTGCAAAGAAACATAAAATTTAAGTAGTAGATTAACTAACGTACAGTATATTCATTATCAAAAGACAAGAGACTCAAGGCACTTTCGACAGAAATGTTTCAAAGCAACTGGAAGCAGCATATCGATGGATTTCTTTTAAAACCTCGTAGGTCCAAATGTTCTTCCTACCCATTATATTCCTTAAGACTGGTCACGCCTCCCGGTCATATATTTGTATGCAGTCCATCAGAATAATTTTCGCTGTGTTCATTTTCTTTTGCTACTGTCTAAAGGAAAATGGACCTTACCGTACCGTATTGTAGGGATGTTGATTGCATGGCAAATGATCAAACAGGTGGGTGGGAAAGAGAGAGCCAACAGGATGGCCAGCTCGCCATGGTTATTTGGGGGGGGGGGCATTTGAAGGAGAGTGTTTAATCTTGAAAACCACGAAACATCGACCTGCTGAAAACAGTAATTGAGGAAAAAATTCATGCTATACCGTTGTTCATGTATCAGAAAGCAATGAATGATTTTGCAAAGCATTGTCGACTATGCTGTGATGTTAACCGCGAACATTTTGAGGCAATTATGTGACTCGGTATTGCTGATATTTCTTGTTGTATTGTTGTGTGTGATAGTGTTGATTTTCTAACGGGGTCATTCTTTTAACTGTAAGAGTTATAATTAAACTAAGTAATCGATCAAACGTATAGCTGCCGTGCGGTTAGGAGCGCGCAGCTGAGAGCTCGCATACGGGAGATAGTGGGTTCCAACCCTACTGTCGGTAGGCCTGAAGATGGTTTTCCGTGGTTTCCCATTTTCACACCAGGCAAATGCTGTGACTGTACCTTAATTAAGGCCAAGGCTGATTCCTTCCCATTCCTAGGCCTTTCCTGTCCCATCGTCGCCACAAGACCTATCTGTGTCGGTGTGACGTAAAGCAAGTAGCAAAAGAAAAATATAGCTGTATTTCTGACTCACCGTGTACGTTTAATGTAGACAACCGAATGAAGACCTTTTGAGTATTATAATTATAACTGTGATAGTCCATACGAACTAGATACGGACCTAGATGGTCTAGGATCAAAAGTATGGTCAAATGTGTCGATTTATCTTGATTATGGTGAAGTATTAATTTTATGTGAAACATACTGTATTTTGGAATATTCCAGGTACTGTATTTTTGATCAACTCTATCTACATTCCGGTGAAATTAGCATTTTTCTGTAGAGTAGTCAAAGCTTGTAATTTATTTTAGTGCAATTATTTTTACACCGCACAATGACTGCATAAGGATCTAATTACAGTAGTTCAGTGATATTAATAGCATAGCAGCTGTAAATTTATCTGGGTACCTGTGAGCTCTTCAAAAGGGATAAATGATGAGCAAACACTTAATAATGTTTTAAAAAGATAAAACATTCCACCCAATATCACTAGTTTAGTTGTTTTTAGTTCATGCTGAACAATTATCGTAAATTTTCCATTTGTATTCTACTACCGGCTGCGGACTTTTCCAGCTGCAGAACATAATTATCGATTGAATTAAATGTGTAGGGCTTTGTAATGGTCTCCCTCAATTGAAAATATAATTGAACCTCGTAATTGAAAAACATGTATGATTCCAGTGAACAAAAATATATATACATACGAGTTGCAACGAATCGATTACTGGCGACGAGAGGTAGGCACTGCGAGTGTGTTGCGTGATGCGTATTTCTCTCACCGTATCAAGTTCCTTTTTTCTTTCTTTTTTTTTATCGGTAGAGGTGCGTTCTGCGGGTTGCATTGCGCTTTCTTTGCAGGGTGCTTCTCTGCCCCATCATGGAGGAATGCATGTCTCATCGTGGGTCAGTTGTTCCAGCAGAGCATGTGGTAATTATTATTATTCTCGAATCGAAACATACTCTTTTACAATTAGTGTACAAGTCAGTTTGAATTAAACAAAACGTAACGTGAGATTATCTCTTCATATTACACATTCCCAGTATTTTGCAATGTCCAATGCACTCGGAGTCGCTTGTAGGAGATCATTCTCTGTGCAAGATGTTGGACACAGAGGGCAATGAAACATGTGGCTCGTGGTTTGTTCTTGTCCACATTCACATATTGTAACACTTATGGCTGAACCCCCAAGTCTTCAAGTTATCCCTGGATGTTCCCACTCCTGATCGTAGCCTATTCGGGGACTTGCACATCAGGCAGCTTTCGTTACGCCCAGGTGGCTCTCTCTTTCCCACCCACCTGTTTGATCATTTGCGATTCAAAATTTACCCCCCCCCCCTCCACTTTACCACAGTCGACGATAGCAATGTTATGTTAAAACCACGTCTTGCGCGTCTCACAGTCTCACGATCATTCTGAAAAGCAATCACCCGTGTAGCTACGGCAACTGCTACTGCATATTCAGCGCCATATTGGTTAACAATGCAACAGATTGTGTTGTTGCAAGGACACTCCGACGGTTCTATTCTTCCATTTGTATGAGTTATAATCCGGCAAACATATAGCCGCATTTCTGACTCAACCTATAGCCTACATGTTTTAAGAAAGGACCGCCCTCTTCATCAGCTATCACAAATAATAAAAACTTCCATACTTACCTGGATTCTAAAAATACTTACAAAGCATCTAAAAACGTATTGTTAAAATTTACAGTTCTAATGCTCTCATTATTGCTTCCAAGCTTATAATGTGAACACAATCCACTAAGGAATCTTCTATATAAAAATGGATGTATGTATATAAATGACACATCTCTTCCTAAACTACTGGAGTAATTTCAACTAAACTTTGTTCAGTTATTAGTTGTCATCTGGAGACGAGCACTCTGGGGTAAGCCACTCCTAGCCCCCTTAGGGGCGAGGGGTCAGTGGGGGTAAGGTATAATAATAATAATAATAATAATAATAATAATAATAATAATAATAATAATAATAATAATAATAATAATAATCAAAAATAGTGTCGAATCAATAGTTTTCGTGGTCGCTGAGATGATTAGTGACACTCCGGATATTTTTGCAGTACAAATTCAGCCCCCTTTCTGGTGGGGAGCGAAGGGGAAGCGGTATATAAACATAAAAGAAAATAGTGTCGAATCCACAGTTTTCGGTGTCCCTGAGATTAATAGTGACACTCCGGATATTTTCTAACTCCAAGTTCATCCCCTTTTGGGGTGGGAGGCAAGAGGGGACTGACTTGTGAGATATAGAAATATTCGAAAATAGTGTCAAATCCACAGTTTTCGCAGTCCCACAGACGAATAGTGACTCTCTGGATTTTATAAAGTCAAAATCCAGCCCACTTTAGGGTGGGGGGCAAGGGGAAGTGATATATGAAAATAATAAAAAATAGTGTGCAATCCATAGTTTTCGGGATCGCTGAGATGAAAAGTGAAACACCGGGCTTTTTTAAATTACGAATTCAGAACCCTTTGCAGTGGGGGGCCGAGGGGAGAATGAGTTATAAAAATAATCGAAAATAATGTCGGATCGATCGTTTTTGGGTTCGATGAGATGAATAGTGAAACTGCGGATTTTTAAAGTCAAGTTCATCCACGTTTCGCGTAGGGGGTAGGAAAGTGTGTGAAAATAAAATGACCAAAATAACCTAGATTAAGGAAGTATATCGATGGATTTCTTTTAAAACCTCGTATGTCCAAATATTCTTCCTACCCATTATATTCCTTAAGACTGGTCACGCCTCCCGGTCATATATTTATATGCAGTCCATCAGAATAAGTTTCGATGCGTTCATTTTCCTTTGCTACTGTCTAAAGGAAAATGGACCTTGCCGTACCGTATTGTAGGGATGTTGATTGCATGGCAAATTTTACACACTCCTACAGTATAATGTACTTAAGGTTCATTTTCCTTTACAAGCAGGCAGAGGAAAATGATCATAACGAAAATTATTCTTTTGGACTGCATATAAATAAGCGACTGGGAGGCGTGACTAGTCTTAAGGAATATAATGGATAGAAAGAGTATTCCGACTTACGAGGTTTTTAAAGAAAGCCATCGATATGTATATTTTCCAGCATAGCTGTCAACTAAATTTGGTGAAAATATTACTTACTACCTGTGCAACATGCTGTGGGGGCAAGGCACCCATGAAACGCTAGGGGAAGGGGTGAAATACAAATATAAATGAAAGAGACTATTGATAATGTCGAATCCATAGTTTTTCAGGATTATTGGAGCGATCTGAACCAAACTTGGTACTCTTATGGCTTACTATCAGGAGACTGGGGGAAGGCATCCATAGCACTTTTAGGGGTGTGGGTGAGGCGCGCTGGAATACAAGAATAGTCGAAATAGTGTCGAATCCATAGTATTCGGGGTCTTTGAAATGAATAATGACAGTCCGGTATTCGTTTTACGTCCAAGTTGCCCCCCGTCGAAAGAGGTGTGAGAAGGGGGGAAAATATATCGTCGCTTCACCGGTAAAAGGTTGTAATCCACAAAGTGCTTCCTATCGATTATTCTCCTTAAGACTGGTCACGCCTCCCAGCTACATATGGATATGCAGCCCATCAGAACAATGTCCGTTGTGTTCGTTTTCCTATGCGGACGAGTAACCGAAAATGAACCTAACATGCATTATACAATAGGAGTGCGTAAATACGTAATGCAAGCATACATTCGTATAGTACGGTACAGTAAGGTTAATTTTCCTTTACACATGAGCATAGGAAAATGAACACAACACAGTTTGTTCTGATGGACTGCATAACCATATGTGGCTGGGAGGCGTGACCAGTCTTAAGGAGAATAATCGATAGCAAGAGCTTTGTGGATTACAACCTTTTACCGGTGAAGCGACGATATAATTTCCAAATGATCGAGATTATGAATGTTTGTATGAATGTTCCAGTATTGCTGTCAACTAAACTTGGTACAACTATCACCTGCTACCTGGAAAAAATACTGTGGGGGCAAGACGCCCCTAGAAGCCCTAGGGAAGGGGGCGGAATATAATCGTCGCTGGAAAGGTAAAAGGTTGTATTCCACAAAGCTCTTCCTATCGATTATTCTCCTTAAGACTGGTCACGCCTCCCAGCCACGTATGGATATGCAGTCCATCAGAACGATGGCTTTCTTCTAAAACCTCGCATGTCCAAATGTTATTCCTACCCATTATATTCCTTAAGACTGGTCACGCCTCCCGGTCATATATTTGTATGCAGTCCATCAGAATAATTTTCGCTGTGTTCATTTTCCTTTGCTAATGTCTAAAGGAAAATGGACCTTACCGTACCGTATTGTAGGGATGTTGATTGCATGGCAAATTTACACACTCCTACAGTATAATGTATTTAAGGTTCATTTTCCTTTACAAGTTGGCAGAGGAAAATGACCATAATGAAAATTATTCTTTTGGACTGCATATAAATATGGGACTGGGAGGCGTGACCAGTCTTAAGGAATATAATGGATAGGAAGAGTATTCGGACTTACGAGGTTTTTAAAGAAAGCTATCGAGAACAAATTTTGTTGTGTTCATTTTTCTATGCCCATGTGTAAAGGAAAATGAACCTTACAGTACCGTACTGTAGGAATGTACGTTTGCATTACGTATTTACCCACTCCTAGTGTACAATGCACGTACGGTTCATTTTCGTTTAATCGTCGACATAGTAAAACGAACACAACGGACATTGTTCTGATGGGCTGCATATCCATAAGTGGCTGGGAGGCGTGACCAGTCTTAAGGAGAATAATTGATAGGAAGAGCTTTGTGGAATACAACCTTTTACCTTTTCAGCGACGTAATTATAACTAAAAACGACTGGTGTTAGTGTTGAATACATACTTTTTGGCACTAGGGGAGTGATTTCAACCAAACTAGGTACACTTGTGATTTACTATCAGGAGACAAGCTGCGTGGAGGTCTGACAACCCGAGCAGTTGGAGTTGGGAGGGGGTGAGATCGTCCAATCCATAGTTTTCGGGGTCGTTGAGATGAACAGCGGCTCTCCGGACATTATAGAAGTCCTAGTTCAGAACAAAATTATCAAAATGACCCAGATAATGGACGTACGTGGCATTTTCCAGCATAGCTCTCAGCCAAAATACCTTGGGGGTAAGAGACGCCTAGTCCAGTACAGTAGGGATGGAATGTATAAATAATCGAAAACGGCCAATATTTGTATCGAACCCATACTTTTCGGTGTCCCTGAGGTGAAGTGTGACACTCTGGATGTCGTTGAAGACAAAGTTCAGTCCCAATCGGCAGTGGCGTAAGAACGGGTGAGGAAACGATAAAGTCCAAAGTGACCAAATTTAACGGCATATGTTCTAGTATACCTTTCAACCAAACTTGGTACACATATCGATGGCTTTCTTTAAAAACCTCGTAAGTCCGAATACTCTTCCTATCCATTATATTCCTTAAGACTGGTCACGCCTCCCAGTCCCATATTTATATGCAGTCCAAAAGAATAATTTTCGTTATGGTCATTTTCCTCTGCCACTTTGTAAATGAAAATGTACCTTAAATACATTATACTGTAGGAGTGTGTGAATTTGCCATGCCATCAACATCCCTACAGTACGGTACGGTAAGGTCCATTTTCCTTTAGACATTAGCAAAGGAAAATGAACACAGCGAAAATTATTCTGATGGACTGCATACAAATATATGTCCGGGAGGCGTGACCAGTCTTAAGGAATATAATGGGTAGGAAGAACATTTGGACATACGAGGTTTAAAAGAAAGCCATCGATATGACTTATTATCTGGAAGAAATTACTATCGGGGTAAGATACCCCTAGCATCCCTTGGGGCGGGAGTGAATTATAAAAATCACAGAAAGAAGGGTGAAATATAAAAAATACACAAGAAATATGAATATACAGTCCAAAGGTTTCGGGGCCGCTGAGCTGAATAATGGTACTCCGGATGTCGTTCAGTCCTCATTACGACCTGGAAAAAATACTATGTAGATGAAACATCTCAACCCCCACTAGGGGTGCGGAATGGGAGGAGTTGACATGTAAAAATAATGGAAAATTACATAAATTAATGTCGAATTCATTGTTTATGTTTCGCTGAAACGAATTGTGACGCTCTGGATACCGTTTAAGTCCACGTTCAGCCTCCATTGAGACGAGGGGCTGAGAGAGACTTGAAAGTAAGTAAGTAGTCTAAAATGACCGAGATTAGTGATGAATCCACTGCTTTTGAGGCTCGATGACAGTTGAAATCGTGCACATAATATCTACAGCTCGACGAGTAAACAAATACAGCTATCACGTATAATGTTTTGAAAGGATCAAATACCTCCCAGTCAATTCAAGCTTCCATACGGACAATTAAATAATCTAAAACTTGAAATCAAACCAATATAAATAACACTTAAACTACATAAGAGATCGTAAAATATCAATCAACGACTTAAGAAAAGAATTGTACAAAATTTCACTTCACAAATAACTAACTGGTAATAAAAATATTAAAGGTAAACTTTCAATGGCAACGCCGGAAATCAGATGATCATCAATATTTCTCTCGATCATGGTCTTCCATCAACGGCTGCTTATTTCAGGTGGCAAACAACCTTAGACATAGCCTGCACGGTTGCTATGGTTACATTTCCGTTACACATTTTTTGCGTCACGTTACACAAGATCTTCTAGAAAATTCTAATAACTACATCAAATAATTTTGCAATATGTCCTTGAGTTGAAATAAAATCATTTAGATCTATTAATAGGTTTAAAATAATACAATTTTCACATAATTCAGGATCTTAAACTGAAGCCGTTGCAGCTGTTGGATCAAGTGCTGGAGTTCTGGCGGTAGAGAAAGCTATTGAGTTTCAACAGGCATCATTGGACCCGAGCTGAAATTGTTGAACTTCTCAAGCAACGAGGAGCAGAGGTACAATCGCAGAACTTCTCAAGCAATGAGAAGGGAAGGTACAATCGCAGAACTTCTCAAGCAATGAGGAGCGGAGGTACACTCGCAGAACTTCTCAAGCATCGAGGAGCGGAGGTACAATCGCAGAACTTCTCAAGCAACGAGGAGCGGAGGTACAATCGCAGAACTTCTCAAGCAACGAGGAGCGGAGGTACAATCGCAGAACTTCTCAAGCATCGAGGAGCAGAGGTACAATCGCAGAACTTCTCAAGCAACGAGGAGCAGAGGTACAATCGCAGAACTTCTCAAGCATCAAGGAGCGGAGGTACAATAGCTCAAAAAGAGAATGAGTGCACGGTATTGTATAAATTCGTCACCGATACACTTTTCTCAGAAGCAACTCTACCTATAGAGTATCATTATCAAGGTTTTAGAATTTTGCCGTATCGGAAAACAAGCTGAAATTCTGTAGGTTTCACGAAAAACTTTACTCCCTGTCTTCAGAAGAAAATCTCGTCAGTTTACGAGAAGGAATTCTCCAATAATGAAGTTTTGAATTTAAGAATACTTTACCGTTGATGTATAGCAAGTGGTACTTCCGTTTGTCACTGGGTACTAGCCTTCCGAGCTTCATTTAAGATGTTTCTTGTCCCACCGAACGTGCGTGCGAATGATCAGACGAATCAGGGACTAATGCCACTTTCTTTCCACTTCCTTGTCTTTAACTACATCGTAGCACGTTCGCCCCACCCCCCACCTCTTCAGGCTGACCCATTCACTTTTCTCACTTCTTCAGCTCTATTCTTCTATCCTGTCAGCCTTTGTTGCACATTAGTTTATTTTTCATCTTTTATTAATATTGAAAACATTTTTGGCAGCCAAAGTGGGGGTCCCCATACAGCGAAAAACGTAAAATTAAGCAATTTTCCTCAATTGTGTTGAAAGGCCCGGAAAGGTTTAAAATTGTGAATTTTGGATAGCTCTATAAAACTAGAAAAGAAATTTCGAAAATCACTTCCTGCTTAAATGCAGATCCGCTAAAACAGTATAAAATAGCTCGTTTCTTTACTCATTTTATTTTTGATTCAAATCCTAGCCAAATGATCCAATTTATGTAATATTTCTGTAATGTGTTCCTTGGTTCAATAACCTCAAATTTTTATTGATTTTTAGAAAAATGTCCACACCGAATGTATCTATGAAGGCTTAAGTGGAACTCTGCATTGACTCATGTTAGAGCTCGTAGAGTTGCTTAAGTGAAGCAATGCATTCACTCACACTAACGCTCGTAGTGGTAGAAGAAGACAAACTGCTAATTTAATCGACCGGATAACGATGACTAACAAAACGATTGCAATTTTTATGAATAAATAATATAATCTCATAATTTATTACATTTTATTTACCTAAAATTCGTAGCTCATACCTCTACGATGTTTTCAACATTGAGTTGCTTGCCTGAAGGGCTAGAGATATGGGTGTTCTAATTGTTATTTATTATTTCTTCTAGCACTTTAATGTTTCAATGAAACATTAATTCTGGGTGTTATTCAGGATGTGAATATCAGCACAGCTTAGGAACAACGTACCTCGACTGAACACCAGTACACATTGCAGTATAACACTTGAAATTAATTATTTCTAAGGCAGTGGACTAACCGTAGTTCCCTGACTTCACTAAGACCATTATCATAATCAAACCGCAGCCTTGAGCTTACTGGACTGCATTATCTCATCAAACAGACAACTGACTATCAGCTGTCATCAAATGTACGATGGATGACCTTTACAAAGCCCACCTATCACCACAGAAATGCTGCGACAAATGTTAGATAGAATAAAGAGCCCGGTGGGCACAAAACATGAAATGTGCATGTAATATACATAAGTACAACTCGATGGCTTTCTTTAAAAACCTCGTAAGTCCGAATACTCTTCCTCTCCATTATATCCCTTAAGACTGGCCACGCCACCCAGTCACATATTTATATGCAGCCCAAAAGAATAGACATAGGCAAAGGAAAATGCACACAGCGAAAATTATTCTGATGGACTGCATACAAATATATGACCGGGAGGCGTGACCAGTCTTAAGGAATATAATGGTTAGGAAGAACATTTGGACATACGAGGTTTTAAAAGAAAGCCATCGAACTGCAATGATGATTATTATACACCGGATTTTTGGTAGTAATACGTTAAAATACAAACTAATTTGGTTATAAGAATGTGTCGTCTAGGCTGCCCTTCCGTAATGTAGTGAGAGTAACATAACTTCTAGGGGTTCTGATGGGCCTTACTCCTAATGTTTACGAAAAATTCAGAGCATAACCGTAGTGTAACGAGAGTAACATAAATTCTAGGGGTTCTGGTTGAGAAACTCCTAATGTTTATGCAAAACACACACCATAGACGTTGTGCAGATTAAACTATACTTGTTGTTTGCTTCAGTAAGTTTATATTCTAACCTACCACTGCACAAAAATCCTGGCTCTAATGATTATGTTTATGATTGTCGTAATGTGTCATCTATCTTTGTGCAATCACTTCAGTCTGGGGCCATTTGGGTAACCTACGTGTAAATTTTCACGTTTCTTTTCTCTCTACCAAATTTCACAGTAAACCGGATCTCTATTGGGCGATCTGTGGACGAGTTTTAATTTCATTTGTCGAATAAACACCGAGTGCGTTACCAGAGATCATTTAAATTCCAATATCGTACGACATGGATTGCCAAATGAACTTTTTTTCTAAAACCTATGCCAGGACTGAACCCGCAATCTTGGGATTAGGAAGCTTACACTTTACCGCTGATCAAAGTAGAAGCTTGTAATGAGATAAAATGACACTTTTGCACAAGAACACTGAGACAGACTGAAATTTCGACATGTGAATGCTTCCTTGCATACAGTCCCATCGTATGATGCTTATACTTTTAGCCACTAATACGTTAGAATGCAAACTTACTGAAGCGAGTAGCAAGTATGCTGTACCCTCCACAATGGTTATGTTGTGAGTTTTTCAGAAATATTAGGGGTTATTCCATCAGAAAACATAGAATTTGTTACTCTCGCAACATTACGGTTATGCTCTCTAAGTTTTGCATAAACATTACGGAGTTCGTCCATCAGAACCCCTAGAATTTATGTTACTCTCGCTACATTACAAAACAGCGGGTAGCCGACCGACACCTAACTAATGAGTGTCCATTTTTCAAACAAAATCTAGAAACTGCACTATGTTTATTCTTCACCTATACTGCCTGCCTGCAAATATCAATAGACTAAAATATGTAAAGGCTACATATTTAAGGAAACTCTTCACCGTATGATAAATGTACCGATTGGAATGGTGTAATTATTGCAATTCCGATCCTTTTACTAGGAATATAGTTCAATGTAACAATTTACCACCTACCACACCGTACAAAATTCAAACAACAGCAAGAGAGCAAAAGATGACCATAGTAAACTCTGAATTCATTGAAATACCTGCGATGAATATCAATGAATGGAAATAGCCTACATTTGCACTGCGACATGGGGTTCACCAGGACTGTTGAACAGGAACTTCATTTCAGAATCTGCGACCAAAGATGATATCATCAGGCCTCATCTCAATGTATTTGCATTCTTTGCGAAAACACTGCCAAGAGTACCATATTATCAGTCGCCAAAGAAAAAATTATTTACCTTTCTACCCGGAGGACAGAAACGTTTTATGATCCTGATATTATATAATCAAATATCATCGCATACAAACATCAAATACGGTAGATCAGTTTTTACATCAGCCAAATTCTCCATTAAAAGTGCTGGAAGAGAAAAGGTAAAGACAATGGAAAAATTAAATTGGAAGATTCTCCAAAAGATGGATGAAAGGACAACGTTTAAGAATGACACTCCGGAACTACCTAGGAGAAAAACTGAATAACTCAGCTGACCGGTTCTGTAATGAGAATAAATCAGAATCGTCTCAGTGAAAATGTCGCTGCAACTATGGTTCTCTATTATCACCTTGGACTTTACGAATTACAGCTCATCGGCTCTCGCAGTTGGTTAATGATAAATATCTTTTTTTAACCTAGAAATGCCCACTCAGGTATACAAAAGATAAAGTAGAATTTGGTACATCAGAGAAAAGCATTTGATAATATTAAGTGGACAAATTCTTCGAGGTTCTGAAGGTGCCTGTAATTAAGTACAAAAGAATGAAGGTTACCTAAAAGAATCAAAGGGAGCCAGAGACTTTAAAGACTTTAAAGAGAGACGATAACCTAAAACGTGTGAAACAACATTTGAGGCTAGATTACTTCTGATATTCCCTTTTTCATAGTTAATATGGAAGTGAAAGAAGAACCAGGCCTGGAAAGTGTAGCGCTGACGCTGATAATCAGCTATGGATGGAACGACGTTATTGTAGCGGGTTATCTCAGTTTGCTAAATGTTAACTGCGAAGGTAATTAAAATGACAAAAAGTATGGCCAACAAATGGCAAATAAATCTGGGGATGAAAGCTGAATCAGAAAGTGACGGAACCAATTAGAGGGAAACTGTTCTATTGGCTAGTGCTGATAAAACCAGATAGAAACAGAAGTAATAGATGGTATAAGTGATTGGAAGCTGCTTTGTTGTAATTAAAAATAAAAGCTTGAAAAGTAGGACTGCTAGAGAATACCTTACATTTGATAACAGGGGCATGGGCGAGTTTTTAAAATGTAATTATGACCAGTAAATGAAATGAAATGTCGTATGGCTTTTAGTTCCGGGATATCCCAGGACGGGTTCGGCTCGCCAGGTGCAGGTCTTTCTATTTGACTCCCGTAGGCGACCTGCGCGTCGTGATGAGGATGAAATGATGATGAGGACAACACACACACCCAGCCTCCATGCCATTGGAATTAACCAATTAAGGTTAAAATCCCCGACCCAGCCGGGAATCGCACCCGGGACCCTCTGAACCGAAGGCCAGTACGCTGACCGTTCGGCCAACGAGTCGGACATTATGATCAGTGGAAGCTGGTAAATAAAAATCGAGCTGAATTTAAAGTCCTGATGAGAGTAAGTTATCTTGTTTCACTCGCTTACAAACCTTTGCACATTCTGCTACTTTATTTTTGAACCTGAAAACAGCATTCTGATGTTGGTAAGGAACAAAATTAAGCTGATTATTCGCTGTGGGCAGACTATTTGCTTAAGGAGAGGAAATAACGTCCATAAATTTACGTTATTGAATGCTTTTTCATAATCAACAAAGCACACGCTTCTTCCTACGCTCAGCATTCTCTCTGCAAGGCAGCGTTCAGAACCAATAGCATCACGTGTTGACATCTTATTACGAAATCCGAAATGTGAGTCGTCCAGGTTAAGTTCAACATAGGGATCTATTGGATTTTCGAGGCGTAGGAGATAAAGCTAAAGCATTCAGGCGATGCTGATGTCTTCTGAATAATGAGGATAATTTAGGTGTAAAGTGAATCTCCGTGGCTCAGCCGGCAATGCGCCGACCTCTCATCGCTCAGTTCCGTGGTTTAAATCCCGGTCACACCATTTGCGATTTGTGCTGACAAAGCGGAGGCGGGACTGGTTTTTCTTCGGGTACTCCGGTTTTCCCCGTCACCTTTCATTCCAGTAACACTCTCCAACATCATTTCATTTCATCTGTCATTCATTAATCATTGCCCAAGAGGCGTGAGACAGGCTTCGGCAGCCGGCACCATTCCCATCCTCGCCGCTATATGGGGGCTTCATTCATTCCATTCCTGACCCAGACAAATGACTGTAAACAGAAAATGGTTTTTCATTTTTCATTTTCAATTTAGGTGTAAAATTGCTGTGGCCGATTTTCTTCCTCGAAAACTTTTGTTAATAACTGTCCATACCGTTTATAAAATCCTGTAGATGATCGATAAAAGGACAATGCTACTACGGCTGTAAATATTAATTATCCTTTATAAGAGACATATAAGTTCCAGTGAATCTCTTTATTGACGGACCGGGGTATATGGACCTATACTTTCGGTCCTGGGAATGATTACCCTCTGGCGATGCGAGGGAGCAAGTGCGATAATAGACGTACATATGTGCGCAATAATTCCACACATTATATATGCTTCGTCTGTCAGATGACAAGGGGTCAAAGTGAACTATTAACGGCTGCTCCCGTATGAAGCCAGCAAGTTGGAGACCAATGGTCATTGACATTACTGAGTTCACCATGATATTGACCCAAGGAGGCCATCATGTGTCGCGATTCAACGCAATAATCTCTGTAGTACTAATTCTATTTATCCTCAATATCTGGCATGCTTAATATTTGTGCTTCTTCTTTCTTCCTCTTCTTTTCTAGCCTATTTCAATCCACTGCTGGATATAGGCCTCTTCCATATGTTTCCATCGTCTTCGGTCTTGAGCCACTTAGAACCAGCGTGTTCCAGCCAACAGCTTTATGTCGTCGAGCCATCTCTTCTGGGGTCTTCCAATGCCTCTCTTGTGTTCCCATGGTCTCCAGTGAACAATCCTAGAAGTCCACCTGTTGTAGTCTTGTCGAGCTACGTGTCCTACCCATTGCCATTTTTGTCTTGCTACTCTCTCTAGGATGTCTGTTACATTAGTTCTTCTCCTGATGTTCTCTGAACGGATCTTATCCCTAAGGCTGATCCCTAGCATCTGTCGCTTCATAGCTCGTTGTGTTCGCTGAAGCTTGCGAGCACTTTCCTTCGTCAGAGTCATCGTTTCCAGACCGTAAGTTGTAACTGGCAGCACGCACGTATTATAAACCTTGGTCTTCAGGTTAATTGGAATATCCTTGTTGGTGAGGATGAATCTTAGTTTTCGGAATGTAGACCAACTCATACCTATTCTGCGAGGAATTTCTGCACGTTGGTTGTCTTTTCCAAGTTTTATCTTGTGTCCAAGATAGATGTACTCATCGACAGCTTCTATATATTGGTTTCCCATTTTAAGTGGTCGACTCTCTGGGCTTAGTATTTTCGTTTTATTAATGTTCATTTCCAAGCCAATTTTAGCAGAAGCAGGTTTTAATTCTTGGATCATGCTTTCTAGCTCATCTATATTTTCACTTACGAGCACAATGTCATCGGCAAAACGCAGGTGGTTCAAATATACCCCGTTGATTTTTATTCCTTTATTATACCAATGAAGGGTTTTGAATACATCTTCCAAGGCAAGGGTAAACAGCTTTGGAGAAATTGTGTCACCTTGTCGAACTCCTTTGCCAACTGAGATTTTATTGGTGATGAGGTCTTCGTCCACTCTGACTACCATTGTTGCTTGATATATATTTGTGCTTACTGAGGTAAATTCTGTTTCGTAGGATCCTTGTCCTGGTCTTCATAACCAGCACCGCCCCCCCCCCACCACCATCACCACCACGCCCCAATTAAGAACGAAATTCATGGCTAACAGTAATTGGATACCATGTTCATCCTATTTCCCGTATAAACTAATGAGTGTATCACATATTTTTATGGCTTTTGTAGAATTGTCTGGCATTCTTAACACCTCTGCTACCCAAGTAACAATATGTATCTACTTCCTTTTAAACAACTTTCTAAGGTAATATTTCCTGCATCACCTGCCCATTACTTTTGTTTTGGACTTATTTATTTTCACCTATACTCCTTCTCCAAGACTCTGTGCATACCATTCAGTAATTCGAGCGGATCTACTGCAGACTCGCATAACATAACAATACCATCGGTAAATCTCAGAGTTGTGATTTCCTCTCCTTCGATTGTGATTACTTTTCCAAATTTTTCTTTGATTTCCTTTACCGACTGTTCTATATAAACATTGAAAAAGAGAGGAGTACCAACTGCAGCCCTGCCTCACTCGTTTTATGATTGCTGCTTCTTGTGTAAAGTTTGAATAAATGAAGTTTGTCGTCGGAATAATAGTGTATTTATCAGTAGCAGGGTATTTTTAATGCTGAAGGCCCTGGTAAGTTTCAGTAGGTGCTTTCACGATATATGCATACATTTTTAACCAAAGAGTTTACAGATTTTTCAAGTCTTCTTCTTCTTCGGGGACCATTCTATTTCCCGTATGAGAGATGCTGTATCGTGGCTTCCGAATCACTGTCGGAAGTCCCGCGCGGAGAATAATCTCCGCACTTGACTACGTCAGAAATAACGATTTTTCAAAACTTACAATATTTCTGGACTTGACAGATTTACTATACTACTGAACAAAATGTACTTTTCTTTAAAAGCTTGGTGGAACACAGTCCAAGGATCCATTGTTATTAAAAACTGACGCAGAAAAGAAATAGTGCTTTTTAGATTGACGTCTCCATAAACCACACACGATTCACGTTAAAGTCCAACAAGATAAAGGAGATAAATACTAGTGACTTATACTTATTAGTTTTCTGTTTTTAGAAATCAGGCACAAATGTAGAAATAATCGTGATTGCTTTTGTTTTATATTTGTAGCACTTTAGGGTCAAAGGCGCAATATTTGATCATTTGTGAGATGTGCATTAAGAATCTGTTTTGAAATTTTCGTAGGCGATATGGGAAAGAAATGTGCTTCGGCATGCTGTCTCTTATAATAGTGAGGAAATGCTTCATGACTGAACATAACGGAAGATAAAGTCCGACTCCATGGCTAAATGGTTAGCGTGCTGGACTTTGGCCACAGGAGTCCCGGGTTCGATTCCCGGCAGGGTCGGGAATTTTAACCATAATTGGTTAATTCCGCTGGCACTGGGGCTGGGTGTATGTGTCGTCTTCATCATCATTTCATCCTCATCACGACGCGCGGGTCGCCTACGGGCGTCAGATCAACAGACCTGCATCTGGCGAGCCGAACTTGTCCTTGGGCACTCCCGGCACTAAAAGCCATACCCCATTTCATTTCATTTCAGGGAAGATAAAAAGGTATGCCTTTTGATATCCCCAAGGTTTTCAGGAAACCAAGGACGACAGTGGAGACATATTTCTGCCTGATCAAAAAGAAGGGTATAGGCAGGAAAAACCGGCACACGATCTCATATCCAACGTTGGTCTCTGCTGAAGACGAAGGCAGTGTATGCAGTGAACAAGGGTCTTTTGATATACATGACAAAATGTCTGTAGAATATAAAGGATATTCTTCTGGTACTAAACATTAACCCCTCAGCTGGAGCATGAAAGGAGATTGTACTGAGCAAGTACACAAATGCAAGAGTTGCATACACAATTTATTGCCTGATTACGACCTAATTGAATTCTGCATACCATTTAAGTAAAATGTTATGATTTCGTTTCACTCCTAGCCCTCTTCTATCCCATCGTCGCCATAACAATCGTAAGAAGGAAAGAAATTATTCAAATAAAACACTGGATCTTAAAATTCTCATGGCTAGACCTCTTTGGGAGAAGTACACCTTTGCATTTACTGAAAAGACGCCCTACGGGAGCACTTAAAGGTAACCTGTGTTTAATTTTAGATAAAATAGTTGGGATCAATATCGTCGCTGGAAAGGTAAAAGGTTGTATTGCACAAAGCTCTTCCTATCAATTATTCTCCTTAAGACTGGTCACGCCTCCCAGCCACATATGGATACGCAGTCCATCAGAACAATGTCCGTTGTGTTCGTTTTCTTATGTCGACGATTAAACGAAAATGAACCTTACATGTACTGTACACTAGGAGTGCGTAAATACGTAATGCAAACGTACATTCCTACAGTACGGTACTGTAAGGTTCATTTTCCTTTACACATGGGCATAGGAAAATGAACACAACAAAATTTGTTCTGATGGACTGCATATCCATACGTGGCTGGGAGGCGTGACCAGTCTTAAGGAGAATAATTGATAGGAGGAGCTTTGTGGAATACAACCTTTTACCTTTCCAGCGACGATATGATGTTTTTGGAAGAACTGGAGAGGTGAGAATGTACATCACCTACCACTGGCGAAGCTACTAGTTCTACTGCAGAAGAACTCAAAAAGTTACCTTCGTCATCATTTACCTTTTTCCCAATTCCACTTCCATACGATGTACATTAATTACTAGAAATTAACGTTCGGCTGCATGATTAAATGGTTAGCGTGCTAACCTTTGGTTCAAAGGGTCCCAGGTTCGATTCCCGGCCTGGTCGGGGATTTTAACCTCCACTGGTTAATTCCAATGCCTTGGGGGCTCGGTGTGTTTGTCTTGAGCATTAGAATTCATCATAGATAGGGCCAAATCCTCACAGACACCTATTCGGTGTCAATTTAAAAGACATCTGTGGAGGCTACAAGCCATTATTATTATTATTATTATTATTATTATTATTATTATTATTATTATTATTATTATTATTATTATTATTATTATTGCACCGGGAGGTACAACCCAAAGCCGCGCATTCAAAGAACTCCTCTATTGGTAAAACAGTGAAACCGAAACTACACCAACTTAGAACATTACTCTGAAGATGTCACCACAAAAATATTGAGTAATTTTGTTATTGTGCAGTGGCCTAACCTAAGTGAATTTCTACTTGTTTTGTTCGACGTTCATCAAGAAGTGTGGACATTTTTTCACAGAGGACACCACTAAAAACTATGATCATGCACCCTGGTGCGAGTTGTAAGAAGTTATAACTTAAAGAAGTTTTGTATTTGTACGAGTAGGTTTTTGTAACTGAATGATGTTCATTTATTTTTGGGTTGGCAATATTTTCTGTTTCTTTCCACCAGTTTTGAATATAGACAATCCCTAATTTATGTATTTAATTTTCTACCTATCACAGGTTTCTTGTTCGATTCTAAGTGTAACTTTTGAATTTATCCAATAAAATTGAGAGGGTGTGGCTAGTTTAATCTTGAATGATCTCGAACCTTCCCTGAGGGTTTATAAACTGCAGCTTTTCTCGTTTCTTGGCCAATTGATCGTCATCTTACTGAGTGTGTGTGTCAAAGCAGGAGGCGGGCGGCCTCTTTCATCAGTCAGCAGTACATCGACAAGGTAATGGCCACATAACATCTTTCTTTCTTGCCACCTCCGCAGTTTAACCCGAGGGAAAGTTTCGAATCTTTAACTATGTAACCAACTTTTCTAAAATATAACTTCTTCCGGCTAATGTAAAAACTTCATAAAATCTTTAACTGTAAATCGGGGATAGAGAGTGAATTACCCTCTCGAGCTTCCCTTCATCTTGGTTTGAGGTGACTACGTTTTTATAACTGTTTTTCATTCTGTAATATGGTAAAGTAATTTCTATACGAGTCACCTCCGTAGTTTGGCAATAGCCCCTGTTTCATAGGCCTAGAGCCCCTTAGGTTGTTTTAGTGTTCATTTCTAGGACTGCAAGTATACGCCTCCATTCAGTTTGTGTTTCAGGCCATTTACTTAACCTGTTCTTTTCCCCAAAGGCCTTGTAGCTTGGGTACAAGATACCTCTGTTTCAAATTGTAAGTTGGGCCATGGAAGGCCAGAAAGTGTACGATTTTTGATATTGCCTCGAGGAGGCTGAAAGGAAATGGAGAGCCGGTTAGCTCTTTCTCAAATTTTGTAATTGTAAAGTGTGCCTCTGGGAGGCTAGATATTGCAAATTTAAGAGCAAGTGCTCTTTGAATTAGGGGATTTCTGTCCTTTACTATAGTTGTCCTTTTTGAATTGTAAATATGAGCTGGGAGCTCAAGAATTGTAAAACGAGGGGCTTGAAGCCCTGGACCTGTCGAATTCACTATACTCCGCACGGCCTTACTTCTAAATTGAAGTTTCGCAAAACAAATGAGCATCGCCTTTCCTTTGTTGCCAACGCGAGAACAGATGATGCTATACAAACGCGGCAAACAGCCCTTGTAAAATGTAATACCGTACTCGGAGAAACTAATGAATATGGATTGAAAACAAATTCACAAAAACTACACTTACTAACAACATCTGACACTAATAAGAGAATATATTATTAAGAATAAAAGAGAGTGAGGAAATTAAACACCACTCACCGCTAATGGCTGGCACAGAAAGGAGGTTATGGCCTACAAAGGGAACACTCCACTGATCTTAGTCACTAGAACCCTCCAACAATATGAAAAGCACACTAATTACTGAAGGAAAATGCGAAAGATCGCGAAGCGTACCAAATACCATACACGGTGAGCGAGATAGGTTAACCACGTGGCGAATGTAAATATTAGAGTTGGCAACTGGGTTTCGAGATCGTGCTCTGCCGATATAAATCGATATGAATGGCAGATTGGGATTGGTTGGATGCCTATGCTTCAGCGCATAACCATCAGACAGAGCCAAAATCTGCCAAAATGTCAATTTAGAAGTAGAGCCGTACGGAGTATAATATTGTATTTTACTTGACTTGTTCCAAAATTGCTAATTGTACCTGTTATATTGTTATTTGTTGATTTTTGAAATTCTAAAGAAATATAGGCTTAAACTATGTTAAACTATTAAAGTAATTTTGAGACTGTAGTTACGCCCATTCAATTCCGCACCTTCTTTAACCTCTTTCTGCTCTACGGGTACCCCGTAACAATTATTATTATTATTATTATTATTATTATTATTATTATTATTATTATTATTATTATTATTATTATTATTAGAATGTAACGATTACAATTTTGTTTCAAGAAGTTCAGTTTCTTCCTTCTTTCTTAATCCGTTTACCCTCCAGGGTTGGTTTTTCCATCGGACTCAGTGAGGGATCCCACCTCTACCTCCTCAAGGGCAGTATTCTACAGAGTGAGACACTGAGTCTGGGATACAACTGGGCAGGAGAACCACTACCTGTCCCACGCTGCCTCAACTGATAAGCTGAACATGGGCCTTGTGGAGAGATGGGAAGATCGGAAGGAATAGATAAGGAAGATGGAAGGAAGCGGCCGTGGCCGTAAGGTAGGTACCATCCCGGCATTTGGCTGGAGAAGGGAGAAACCACGGAAAACGACTTCAAGAATGGATAAGGTGGGAAGTGAACCCTCCTCTGCTCAGCTGACCTCTCGAGGCTGAGTAGACCCCATTCCAGTCCTCGTACCACTTTTCAAATTTTGTGGCAGAGTCGGAAATCGAACCCGGGTCTGCGAGGGTGGCAGCTAATCGCACTAAGTACTACAGCACAGAGGCGGACAAGAAGTAAGTTACAAATAAGGATTACTAAGAATGTAATCGTTACAAGTAATCCGATTACTTCCCAACTCGGGCTATGTAATCTCTACACACCTCTCCTAAGAAAATTGGTATCAGAGACTTTCCTTTTCACTAAAATTATGAGAAAGGCTATACTTTTTTCTCTATATATTTTGTCCCTTCTTCTGGAAAGAAAAGTGGCTCCTGGTTCTCTCCACGAAAAGGCGTTGATGGACGTGCGCACGAATTGAATGCGATCATTGTTCTCTCCTCATTATTTAACTGGGATTAAGTCGGTGATGAAACGAACATTGTTGCAATATGAATTCGTTGACAAGCGTCAACGTCGTTTAGAAGAGCGTGTTGGTGGGTGGCCTGGATCGTGTCGTCTGACGCAGAGCAGGAGGCCATGCTGCGGCGGCCAAAGAGTAAACATAGCCAGCCAGAGCAGTTGTGCGAGCGCGCGCGGAAACCATAACTCAGTGGTCACGTAAATGCGTTTACATTAGAAGTCTGGCCGGCCATGCCAGGCCAGGCCAAACAGGAACCCTCCACCAGTCCTGCCACGCCGACACGAATCAATTATAGGATGTCCAACAGTTAATTACAAACCAAGCTGCGGAGATTTTTTGTTATTTATTTAACAAATAAAAGGCTGTGTTTTAATTTCAATAATGGCTCTTTTTATAATTGATTTCGTTGTCATTAAAATTATTACTTGCATTGCGTTGGTATTATTAATACTAATAATGCTCCATAACAGTCTAGTTTTAATTTCGTCCACATTCTAGATGCACATTTTTAGCTAACCGTTTTAATGAACAAATTGTAATGAGAAATGTATATTCAGTTCTTTTTTTTACGTTTATGTTTGGTTAGAGAAGTTTTGCTGCATTCCAGTGAAATAATTTTCCGTCATTCTATTCAATTACAAAATGTCTTTGGCGTAATATTCTCCGCAGCGAAACAAACTTTACATTAGTTTGTTGTGAATTGTAAATGAAATGCTCCGTTCTTGGATTATTTGGAATATTTTGTGTTCATGATATCTTGGCAAGGTAAGAGGAGAGGCTGCTTTGAGTACATCACGTATTCTTCTTTCTTTCTTTCTTTCTTCGTTATGCCCAACTACGCAGTTGATGCCGCTGCTTTTTCCTTCTTCCAAAATCTCTTCATCTTCTCGCTGTGGCCATTATTGCGATCTTCTGACCAGTTTTGTTGGTGACAGTGCTTGGTTGGTGTGTAAAGCTGTGATTGCAGACTAATTTTCTGAAATTAAATGTATCTAATACAATATAATATGTGAAGCCTATTTCCTGAAGATCTTTTCCAACTTCGAGCAGCAATTTTTTTTTTTTTTTTACTGATAGGCAAGGTTCAGAATTCTTTTGCTCAATCTCTGATCACTCATTCTGAGAATATATCCGTAAAGTTTTCAAACGACTTTTCGTAAATGTGTCCGAGATTTCCTCTGGGTGTTGGTACAAGTCATGAAATTTCTTATTACCCCTGTACAGACTGGTCCAAAAATGATGTTCCTTCAGATTCTTCTTTCTTGCTTTTCTACATCTTTAACCAATTATCTTCCCCCAGTCACCAGCGTTTCAGATGCATATCGTGTTTCAGATTTGGTTACAGCGTTTCAATGCCTTAATTTTTCATTTCATTTGTCATTAGTCTGTACGTGACGTATTATTATTATTATTATTATTATTATTATTATTATTATTATTATTGTCACCGATAAGAGAGGAAAGGGATAGGAGTGGGAAAGAAACGACCATGACCTCAATTAAGGTACGACCCCAGTATTTGCCTGGTGTGAAAATGGGAAACCACGGAAAACCGTCTTAAGATCTGCCAACAGTGGGATTCGAGCCCACTCGGTATAAAACATTACTCTACAAACCATCACAGAAACACGCTTTCTGATATGCTTAATTTTACGTTTCTCGAAGTAAATTTTCTCAATTGTGCCGAAATTTGAAGGGTTTAAAGTGCCCGAAAAAGTTTCTAATTATGAGTCTTGAATAAAACCGATGCTTGAGGCAACAATTGACTTATACAGATAAAATAATATTTTATTTCCATAAATTATTTTTTCGGAATCTCTTTGTATTAGCTGATCATTACGAATGTCTTTGTAGATTCTTGAACTGCCACTTAGAAATGTTTTAAAATAGGAGGGCAACGTGAACTATCAGTGCAATGACACAACTAGTTCAGACTCCGAGATATGAAGTCAATTATTAGATAAAGAATCGTAAGATTTCGAAGAACGATTTACAATTAGATGTGAATTTTGCTTCGAGTGGGGACAAAATTACGGATCTTATAAGAATGAAAAATAGAATATAGTTGACAAAATACGTCAAAATTAAATAAAATCTTCAACATTTCTCTGAAAATCAGATTTTGATGATAGATGGAGCCGAGTGTAGCAGTAAGAACACAATGCACAGTACTTTAGGTGTAGATATGCAGCACGCAATACGAAACAATTTCGATAAACTTGGAGACAATACATGACGCCGTCGCCTGCCACCACTACTCTCCAGCGCAGCGTCTTGTCTATTAGCGACTTGTGGGATTTACTACGTGTACTGTACTTGGAGTTGCCAAACCGTCTACTGCACTCAACACGAAGAAAGGGTAAAGACTGAAGGGAGTGTGGAAGAAAGTGGCTTGGCAAACTCTCCACACCAAACAAGGATCACCTAGAACTCACTAACTCAGCAGATTGGTTGCTGGCTTACAGCTCGCTTCCTGGAACTGATACCATCGTGTTTTGTCCCAAGTATATCTGAGCTACAAAAACATTAACAAATATAAAACTATTAAGTTATGGTTAAGTATTTTTGTCTTACAGTATAATACGAGTATTACTAATTCAACATAATTACTATCCATAACAGAATGGTGAGTTATTATTCTTCTTCTACTTCTTTCGTTCTTCCCGTATGTATGGGCTCGCGGTTGCGAACTCAGTTGCACACGTGGACTGGATGCCCTTCCTGACGCCAACCCCATATGGACGGATGTAACCACTATTGTGTGTTTCTGTGGTGGGTGGTAGTGTGATCCATGAATATGAAGAAGAGAGTGTTGGCACAATCACAAAAACTCATTCCCCGAGCAAGAAGACCTAATCAAACTCGATTAAAATCCTCGCCCCGGTCGAGAATCGAAACCGGGACCCCCTGAACCGAAGGCCTCCATGATGACCATTGATCCAAGGGCTCGAACCATATAGAATGGTGACTAACATCGTTAAATCTCGGTTTAGATACAGTTATTGCAGGACTGGCAACAAGTGATGAAGGTAATTTCAACAAAAGTAGCTTTTTTCTAATTTAATTAAATATTTCCCTAAATACCTCACTAAAATGCAAGAGTGAATACTGTATTCTTCTTCTTATTCTTCTTATTCTTCTTCTTCCTATTCTTCTTATTCTTCTTCTTCTTCCAAGTTAGCTGCGGTTGGCAATTCGTACCGTTTCAGACCTGTTTTATGATTGGATGCCCTTTCTGGAGAGGAATGTATTTACTATAGAGTATTTCTGTGGTGGTTTGTAGTGTGATGTATTATACCGAGAGGGCAAAATAAAACTGGGCTGGAAAATATTTATAAGAATGACACGGAATTGATTCTTGTTATTGAACAGGAGAACTGCCCATCACAGGAAATCCTGGAAACCGTGATTTCGATGCACCTATCGGTTGCTGTCACAGGTCTGCCAACTCACTCGGTGTTTCCCATTTTCACGCCAGGCCATGATCATTTCCTTCCCACTCCTATCCCTTTGGTATCCCATCGTCACTATAAGACCTATAAGTGTCGGTGAGACGTAAAATAAATTGTAAAATTAAGAAACTACACTACTTCCATATTTTTTCGGAATGATTCTACGTCTACATTGTCATTAATATTAAACTGTCACTCATAACAAAATATTAACGAAATATAAAATATTTATCTTTCTTTGAATTTCACTGCACAATAGCTCATATATATGAAACGCTAACGTGTATCTTTCACAAAACTCAAGGTGTTAAACCAGATGGACTTAAAACGCTCGGTTTATATCAAAATCTTCCAAATCCTCTCAATATCACAGGAACATTTTTGCATTTCAAGAAATGTTAACGGAAATATATTTATTTTCAAGATCAAATCATTAAATGATTACTCCAATAATTGCAGGCGAAGGCTTACAATAACCCGCAATACATCCTGTACTTAGCAAGTTTACCGTCTAACACTTCCCCTGATGATGGAAGAATACTAATCTCTGCTAGATACTCTTTGATTCTCTGACCTTCCCCAGCTTCTGAATTTACTCAACATGTGGCAGAACGTTCGTAATAACTCAAATGCTGCTAAGAGAAAACAGTCTGTGTACGCAGAGACGGGAAGGTGTCAAGTCGACTAGCCTTCTGTATGACCATTAATAATGTTTCTCAAGACCTATCTGTGTCGGTGCGACGTAAAGCCCCTAGCAAAAAAAAAAAAAAAAATGTTTCTAAAAACTCACCGCGTTTGAGGTGGCATTGCATGTGACCAACATTTTGAGCAGCTTTCGTGTGTTACCGTACGCCGGGAGACCTATAGCTGGTAATTAGAGTTGACAAGTTTATAAAATGCTAATAAGGGACGGGTCATGTTGACACGATATAACGATATTTGCTCAAGAAAACACTGAGATATAATTTACTGTGCTACGTATAATTACATTGTAGGCACAAAATGTTTCTTACAATTACTTCTACGTCTCACAGACACAGATACGTCTTATGGCGAGGATGGGATAGGAAAGGCGAAGGAGTGAGAAGGAAGTAGCCGTGGTCATAATTAAGGTACAGCCCCGGCATTTGCCTGGCTTGAAAATGGGAAACCACGGAAAACCGTGTACAGGGCTACCGACAGTGGGGTTCAAACCCACTATCTCTAGGATGCAAGCTCACTGCTGGCACGAACTTCATTACAGCATTTTGCTATTTCATTTTATACATAAAAAGTATAAAACCCTTATTTTTTTACTTTAATTTTGTTGTTGTTTTGTTGTATAATCTCCCTTAATCGCATGTCATAATAACACTAGTATGACCACAGCACAACACAAACTGCTAGATTTACCGAGCTCGATAGCTGTAGTCGCTTAAGTGCGGCCAGTATCCAGTAATCGGGAGATAGTGGGTTCGAGCCCCACTGTCGGCAGCCCTAAAGATGGTTTTCCGTGGTTTCCCATTTTCACACCAGACAAATGCCGGGGCTGTACCTTAATTAAGGCCACGGCCGCTTCCTTCCAATTCCTAGGCATTTCCTATCCCATCGTCGCCGTAAGACATATCTGTGTCGGTGCGACGTAAAGCAAATAGCAAAACAAAAAAAACTACTAGATTTAACAATTTCTGCTAAAAGAATTTGAAAATGAAAAATGCAGGTTAATTATTGAGTTGATATGAAGCACGCTGTAGATGCCACTGTATCTTGCTCTTGTGAGTCCTGCATTGTCGTTTCGCTCGCCTACTCGTACACGTTCCGATCATAGTGCAGAACCGCTAGATGAAGAATAATGAGGTAAAATGCAGGATCGGCAAATGAAAGATTTTAAGCTTTCCCTACGTCGCACCGACACAGATAGATCTTATGGTGACGATGGGAGGGGAAAGGGCTGGGAGTGGGAAGAAAGCAGCCGTGGCCTTAATTAAGGTACAGCACCAGCATTAGAATGGCGTGAAAATGGGAAACCATGGAAAGCCATCTTCAGGGCTGCCGACAGTGGGGTTTGAATCCACTATCTCCCGAATAATGGATACTAGCCGCACTTAAGCAACTCCAGCTATCGAGCTCGGTTATCGGTAAATGCTACTTCTTCTTCTTGTGCCATATCGTCATTGGATGTCGGCTGTCATCACCACGATCTGGTTCTTGTTCTCAGCAACTCGGAAAAGAGTGGGAAACTGATCCCATATCATACCATACCCAAGATATTTTCCTTCTTCCCCTACTTCTCCTTCCTTCAGTTTTACCTTGTAATATAAACTGAAGGAGTCTATATCGTCGCTGCACCGGCAAAACCTCGTATCCCACAACGTTCTTCTATCCATTATTCACCTTAACGGAGGTCACGCCTCCCAGCCACGTATTGATATGCAGTCCATCAGAACACTTTCCGTTGAGTTCGTTTCCCTAGGCTGGTGGGTAAACGAATATCGATTGCTTTCCTTTAAAACCTCGTATGTCCAAATGTTCTTCCTACCCATTATATAAATAAGACTGGTCACGCCTCCCGGTCCCACATTTATATGCAGTCCATCAGAATTATTTTCGCTGTGTTCATTTTCCTATTCTGATATGGAAAAGGAAAATGGACCTTACCGTACCGCATTTTAGGGATGTTATTTGTATGGCGAATTTACGCACTACTATAGTATAATGTGTTTAAGGTTCATTTTCTTTACACATTAGCAAAGGAAAATGACCACAACGAAAACTATTCTGATGGACTGCATATAAATGTGGGACCAGTCTTAAGGAATATAATGGATAGGAAGAGCATTTGGACTTACGAGGCTTTAAATGAAAGCCGTCGATATGTACCTTAAATTCATTACACTGTAGAAGTGCATAAATGCGTCATGCAAACATACGTTCCTACAGCTCGGTACAGTAAGGTTAATTTTCCTTTACATACTGGCATACGAAAATGAACACAAGAAAACAATTTCTGATGGACTGCATAACGATGGCTTTCTTTTAGAACCCCGTATGTCCAAATGTTCTTCCTACCCATTATATTCCTTAAGACTGGTCACGTCTCCCGGTCATATATTTGTATGCAGTCCATCAGAACAATTTTCGCTGTGTTCATTTTCCTTTGCTAATGTCTAAAGAAAAATGGACCTTACCGTACCGTATTGTAGGGATGTTGATTGCATGGTAAATTTACACACTCCTACAGTATAATGTACTTAAGGTTCATTTTCGTTTACAGTTTGGGAGTGGAAAATGACCATAACGAAAATTATTATTTTGGACTGCATATAAATATGTGACTGGGAGGCGTGACCAGTCTTAAGGAATATAATGGATAGGAAGAGCATTGTGTGATACGAGGTTTTTCCAGTTCAGTATCATTTCGAATAATATGTTCAAAGTAGTGAAATTTCTTCTTTTTGATAATGCACAAGACCTCTAGCTCTTTTTTCAGACGTTGGAGTACTTAGGGTTACCTATTCTGTCAACCCATGATATTCTGAGCAAGCGTCGGTAGCACCACATCTCTAAAGATCGAAGTTTTCTCGTGGTGTTCTCTGGTAGGGTCCAAGTCTCGGCACAATAAAGTAAAACAGAGAGCACATAACACCGAAGTAAACGGAGACGGATCCATCTTGGGTTATTAAGATATTAGTGCGGCTTGCCGCCATCGTTTGCATTATTGTGGGATGTTGTTGTTTTCTCTTCTTACACTCATATTGTCCGCCTCCGTAGTGTAACGGTTAGTGTTATTAGCTGCCGTCCTCGGAGGCCCGGGTTCGATTCCCGGTACTGCCAGAAATTTAAGAATGGCATGAGGGCTGGTATGTGGTTGAAATGGTACATGCAGCTCACCTCCAATGGGGGTGTGCCTGAAAAGAGCTGCACCACCTCGGGGTGAGGAGATGAGTTCACCTTACACTCTCACATTATTGCCCATCGGTTATCGTGGTGGTGATTACTAAATGATATGACCAACATTGTATTGTTATGTAATATGCTACTCGATGGCTTTCTTTAAAAACCTCGTAAGTCCGAATACTCTTCCTACCCATTATATTCCTTAAGACTGGTCACGCCTCCCGGTCATATATTTGTATGCAGTCCATCAGAATAATTTTCGCTGTGTTCATTTTCCTTTGCCAATGTCTAAAGGAAAATGGACCTTACCGTACCCTATTGTAGAGATGTTGATTGCATTACGAATTTACACACTCCTACAGTATAATGTATTTAAGGTTCATTTTCCTTTACAAACTGGCAGAGGAAAATGACCATAACGAAAATTATTGTTTTGGACTGCATATAAAAATGGGACTGGGAAGCGTGACCAGTCTTAAGGAATATAATGGATAGGAAGAGTATTCGGACTTACGAGGTTTTTAAAGAAAGCCATCGTACTGTAAATAGATACATTTAACCATGGCAGGAGTGGGTTGTTTAAAAATGGGAATATGAGAATGGGCGTCCCCTATGCTGTTAAAACGAGCCAGAACTTCACAACGTCAAATACGGGAAATCCCGTATAATACGGAGTATTATATTCTATTCAACTCTTTTTCTCCTTCGATCCCGTCGGTATTAGGTTTGTGATGCCTAGAGAGACCAGTCTTGACCCTTCTGTTTCTTTTGCTGGTACCGTACCTCTGATTTATGTTAAGGGGTTGGTTGTGCAGTTGTAATTCCCACCACTATCAGCAATCGCCCGAAGTAATCATAAAATGATGTCATTAAAACGACACTCACCAAAAACAGTATTACAGTTTCATCGAAGCTAATTTGGCTTGACTGATAGCAGAGTCAAGAAGACCTCCATCATAACAGTGCACTGACCGGTGGAGCACAGCTTCATTTGCAACGGCGCCGCACATGTGCCAACCCTCCCACATTCACCCTCTGCCTGCCCCACGCTTGCTCGCCCGCCCTAAATTCTACAGAAAAATAAACGAGAATTCATTTTTTCCCGGGCTGGTGAGATTGAAATAGTGAACAATAAAACAATGGCGTGGTATGCTCAGCCTTGTTTGGTCTGTGAGCTGCGGGGAAATTCCAACAGCAGTCTCAGTTGGAACTTCTGTGGTCCTGTTCGTTACATGTTTCAAATAAGCAGTGTGATATCGATTCCTGGAGTTTCACTACAAATATTTCTTTGCCTACCTTGTTGCATCCTAATCCTGCACAGTGCGAACAGTGCTTACACCGGGCATACGGAAAAATCCTTCGTAATATTCCTCTTGTAGATCAATAAATTATCTTCATATCAGATAAGGAACTTCTTTCATATCTGCATACACGATCTTTTTACTATCTAGTTTAGAAAGGTACTCTCAGTGACAAAGCTTATAACAAGCACCAACAAGAATCTGTCGATTTGCTGTATGTAGTTACATCTCAGACAGATGGTCACATGATTAACGCAGTAACGTGATTATTTGAACAGTCTTGCCACCAGCGGCCGTGAAACTGCTTTCATCCCTTACTTATAGAAGGATTCGCAGGAGCGGGTTTTAATCAAGCACCTAGCAAAGCACTGGAATTAGGGAGAAGGGCGACGTGGCGCACACCACGAAATGCTGTACAATACTGCTGCTTTTCTAAAGTCCAGATTTTTAAATTAACGTAATTACCTTTTTCTTTCCTTTCTACAATCTGTTTACGTCACACCGACGCAGATAGGAAACCATTGAGAAAAGGGCTACGAGTGGGCCTAAATGAAGGTGCAGCTCCAATATATTGAACCCATAATTCATGCCTGCTGTGAAAATGGAAACCCACGGAAAGCCATCCTGAGGGCCGCCGACAGTGCGATTCGAACCCACTATTTTTCGATGTTGACGATGCTTGTTGTTTAATGGGGCCTAACCTCTAGGTCATCGGCCCTACCACTATTTCCCGAATAAAAGGTAATAGCTACGTGATCCAAACCGCACAGCCACTTACTCTGTAACGTAATTACTATTCCGGATGTAAGTAACATTGAGCGTGGTCACTACATGGATGACATCACGTCGTACCATGGTAACTGTGTAACTCGTGAGGGTTATTGTTCGACGGAGACAACTAACGAAATAATTAAACAGATTCTGCATGTGTGCAGAATAGCCAAGCGCTTTCAGTACAATCGTTGCCACTTTAGTGCGTCTCAGAGTGATTAATCTACCGTTCTCTGTCATCGTTCTGATCGGAACGTGCGGAGAGGCTATGCGAGGCTTGACAGCAGCCGGCTGTGAGCACCGACGTGTATCGGCTCGTTGAAATCTTAACTAATGTTTTTGCAATCAGTCGTAGCGGTAGTTCCTGATGTACCGGGCGAGTTGGCCGTGTGGTTAGGGCCGCGCAGCTGTGAGCTTGCATCCGGGAGATAGTGGGTTCGAGCCTCACTGTCATCAGCCCTGAAGATGGTTTTCCGTGATTTCCCATTTTCACACCAGGCAAATGCTGGGGCTGTACCTTAATTAAGGCCACGGCCGCTTCCTTTGAAGTCCTAGCACTTTCTCATGAGCCTCATGAGGAAAGCAATGGCAAACTATCTGACTCCTCATCCTGCCTAGTACACCCCATTACGGCACCGTCATCGGTTTTTGCAGTTTCTCTATGGTTCTAAAGACTAAAAAGGGACACTGACTTCGGATTTCGCGTCCGATGCTCTACCAGTCGAGGTCAAGTGATCATAAATGATTAAATTTTTGCAATGTTAGAGGGTACGTGATTAGCGAAGTGGATTAGCTGGACGCCGAAGTTCATATTCCGGTCAATCCTGGACTGGAATTTGCCACCCGAAAAGTCACATTTGAGTCAGGCCTTAGAACCTCTCCCAAAACCCAAAAGAAGCCAGAGTGGCTCCATCGACCACAGACATGCCTGGGATAAGTTGTTGAAATATATATATGCAATTTACGGTTTCGTCATCTTCAAAAAGAATCTGAATCGCTCTCGCATGAAGCTGTCATCATGATTTGCCAACAAGTTGGATCGGATTCAATTATGGGGCCTGCAACGACTTCCAAGACCAGTTTGAGAGTTTGCCACGAAGCGAAATGAACCTCGAGAACATAAATAATAAAAATAATAATAATAATAATAATAATAATAATAATAATAATAATAATAATGTTATTTTGCTTTACGTACCACTAACTACATCTGTACGGTTTCCGGAGACGCCGATGTGACAGTATTTAGTCCCACAAGAGTTCTTTTAGGTGCCATTAAATCTATCGATATGAGGCTGGCGTATTTTAGCACATTCAAATACCACGGGACTGAGCCAGGATCGGACTGCCAAGTTGGGGGCAGAAAGCCAGCACCTCAACCGTCTGAGCCACTCAGCCCGGCCCTCAAGGACACAACAAGAAGAAAAATGGGACGATATGCCATTATCGAGCGTTGTAAAAGATTTCTTACGAGGAATCATCTATTCTCTCTCCTATCCATGCACCCTTCACAGGATGTGGTGGCAGGTCATGTGTGGTTGTAGAGATTTCGCCATGCCCTCCTATCCTGCGCTAGATCCGTCACTTGATGTAGATACCGACCTCCCAACTAACTTCATCTGGTCAATCTACCCTGCTGGATTACGAATGTCTTAAAACACATCGTCGTTGCCGGGACGAAACCTCCTATGTGATAATATTTTTGGAGATATACTGACCCGCAGCACATACATTATGAAGAGCGAGAATGCCTTGATAACATTCACACACAATATTGCACCTTAGATGACAGAACCTTACCGGCCAAAGTTATAAGCTAAAATATTTCCCATAGGAGGTTTTGCCCCGGCAGCGACGACATGTTATTGGCAAAACTTTGTATACACGACATTTTACCATACTCAATTGAAGCAACAACAACTAGAAATTAAAACTCAATAAAAATAAGTTCATTCTCATTAAACTTACTTTCATTGATCTGTCTCAGGCTTAACCTTGGCCTTGGCAATATAAAAGTGACTGAGGTACAAGAGGTAAGGTAGGGGGCCCACATTTCTTCCCCTTAGCAGATTTAGACTTGTAGAAATTCAGGAATATTATGGACAAGGCTAGAAATTGGTGTATATCGATGGCTTTCTTTTAAAACCTCGTATGTCCAAATGTTCTTCCTACCCATTATATTCCTTAAGACTGGTCACGCCTCCCGGTCATATATTTATATGCAGTCCATCAGAATAATTTTCGCTGTGTTCATTTTCCTTTGCCGATGTCTAAAGGAAAATGGACCTTACCGTACCGTATTGTAGGGATGGGGTAAATTTACACACTCCTACAGTATAACGTATTTAAGGTTCATTTTCCTTTACAAATTGGCAGAGGAAAATGACCATAACGATAATTATTCTTTTGGACTGCATATAAATATGGGACTGGGAGCCGTGACCAGTCTTAAGGAATATAATGGATAGGAAGAGTATTCGGACTTACGAGGTTTTTAAAGAAAGCCATCAGAATAATTTTCGCTGTGTTCATTTTCCTTTGCTAATGTCTAAAGGAAAATGGACCTTACCGTACCGTATTGTAGGGATGTTGATTGCATGGCAAATTCACACACTCCTACAGTATAATGTACTTAAAGTTCATTTTCCTTTACATATTGGCAGAGGAAAATGACCATAACGAAAATTATTCTTTTGGACTGCATATAAATATGGGACTGGGAGGCGTGACCAGTCTTAAGGAATGTAATGGATAGGAAGAGTATTCGGACTTACGAGGTTTTTAAAGAAAGCCATCGATATATATTGTGGAATATATTCTCCATTCACGGGCAACTTACAATGAAACTGTTATAACGTATGGTAGTCAATGATATTAACATAAACACTACAAAACTAAACCACCAAATATATGTTCGTAATTTCGTCCACCACCAAATTTATCAAAAGTATATTTAATTTTAATATTTTCCTTTATAACCTTATCAAACCCTTTCCCTGTAATGAATTACTCGAAGGTCATTTATGAAAAATATTTTCTTGATATTATTTTTAACATAGTCTTTCAGCATTGCTCGTGTGATATTAAACGATTTACTTGCACGTTTGTAACCCATTATCTTGTCCCTCACTGCCTTAATAGCCTTTTTCATTCCCTCCTTAACCCACCTCTTGCGTTTTCCCCTCTGAAAATAATAATACACTTCATAAATAACAAATAAAATGAAGGGGACGAAATGACGAACATTCCCTGGTTTATTATAATTTCCGTTACAGTAACTCACGCCAACCATCTCACTGTAGAGATTACACGCCAGGAACTACATCACACTACTGAAATGCAGTCCAGTATTTCATACACATATCAGTGCTCACTCTAGGAATTACAGGCTCTTAATTTGAATGCTACACTAACTCAGCTCAACATGAAATTTGAATCCTCTTTGCACACGGAAACTAAATGTGGTGCACACAACCAACTCTCACAACAAGACAACGGGATGAGGCCACGCGTGTGCGCACGGCTAAATTAGGTACCACCCGTGCAAACTGGAAATCCCTAGGGGGACGGAATTAGGCCCCCCTACCTTACTAGTAATGCTATTCGTTATGCAGCCAGTCCCTGCTATTTTTATTTCGTGTGGCTATTTCTAGCCAGGTACAGCCCTTCTAAGGCATCTGTCATGTGTAGGTAACTGCGTGTTATCGTGGTGGATGATAGTGTTATGTGTGGTGTGTGAGTTTCAAGTCCTTGCTATGAATGGTGCGAAAATGTTGCTTATAGGGTCGGTTGGTGTACACATTTCGGTGGGCTTGGCAGACTGATATGTAATACCAACTCTGGCTCAGTGAACAAAGCAACAGGAAACTACCTCACTGCCTAGTACGCCTCTGCAATGATGCATAGACCATCAATGGCAGCTAATCATGGAGATGTTGAGGATCCAACCAGCCTTCGGGTTGAGGACCGAATATTTATTTATTTATTTATTTATTTATTTATTTATTTATTTATTTATTTATTTATTTATTTATTTATTTATTTACTTATTTATTTATTGATATAGGCTAATCGAATCATTTTTGAAGGCTTGGAACAGATCAGAGTGGCTGCGCGTGTTAACGCGTTGCATCTATGTAGCTAAGGGCTGCATTCGGGGCACGAGTGGGTTCGAACCCCACCGTCGGCTGTCATGAGAATGGCTTTCTGTGGTTTGTCATTTTCACTTCCAGCCAAATGCTGGAACAGTTCCTATTCATAGGCCACAGCCGATTCCTACCACCTCCATTTTTTTTTATTTTTTTTTTTTTTTTTTTTGCTATTTGCTTTACGTCGCACCGACACAGATAGGTCTTATGGCGACGATGGGATAGGAAAGGCCTAGGTGTTGGAAGGAAGCGGCCGTGGCCATAATTAAGGTACAGCCCCAGCATTTGCTTGGTATGAAAATGGGAAACCACGGAAAACCATCTTCAGGGCTACCAACAGTGAGATTCGAACCCACTATCTCCTGGATGCAAGCTCACAGCCACGCGCCCTCAATCGCACGGCCAACTCGCCCGGTCTACCACCTCCTGACCGAATTTCATTCATCATTTATTTAATCTCAGGTAGTTCCTTAACTGTGGTTGACGTCAGGAAGGGCATCCGGCCGTATAAACATAGCATGAAATATCATCTCACGTCATCACCGACGCCGTAACAGGGAACGGGACTAAGTGGTAGACATACATTTTTGAAGGTTTGGAACTTTTATGGCTATTTATCCCTCGGAAATTTGAACGTAGTCCGCCTCTGTGGTGTAGCGGTTAGTGTGATTAGCTATCACCCCCGCAGGACCGAGTTCGATTGCCGGCTCTGCCATGACATTTTAAAAGTGGTCCGAGTGCTGGAACGGGGTCCACTCAGCCTCGGGAGGTTAACTGAGTAGAGGGGGGTTCGATTACCATCTCGGCCATCTTCGAAGTGGTTTTACACGACTTCCTACATTCACACCAGGCAAATATCTTAAGTCCATGGCCTAAACGAGTGGCATTCAAACTGTCGTACGCGTGCCACTAGGGGTTCGCAGGCTTGTCTTATAGGATTCACGCATGTATCGCAAATCCTAACTGAATTCAGTGAACAGTTCAGAAATGAGTTGAGCCAGCACATTTTCAATAATATCTTGTTTTGATTTAGCCTATGTTGAATTACCTGTACACAGGATCCCCTTTCCGAACTATTCATTGTAAAATATGTGTGTCAGTTTGTACCTCCCATTGACTAGGCAGGCTATGTGTCCGGCTCCAAGACTAATTGGTTAGCGTGCTGACCTTTCGTCACAGGGGTCCCGGGTCAGGAATTTTAACCATCATTGGTTAATTTCGCTGGCACAGGGGATGGGTGTATGTGTTGTCTTCATCATTTCATCTTCATCACGACGCGCAGGTCGCCTATGGGAGTCAAATCGAATGACCTGCACCTGGCGAGCCGAACTTGTCCTCGGACACTCCCGGCACTAAAAGCCATACGCCATTTCATTACTAGGTATGTAAAAATGCTTACTTATACTGCATTGCTCTATTTTTATTTACTTTTAAAACCCACTCATTCGCTTCAATGTTTTTAGTAGCAGTGTATATAGTACATTAGTAATTGCTGCATTAATAATTATACTCGTATATCGTATAGTTCATCGGCTAGAGGGCTGAATATTATGATAGTCACGACGCCTCAGTCATGAGGCAAAACTAAGAAGGAGAATAATAAGAAGAAGATATCGTTGCTAGGCAATGAAAACCTGTTAATTCCACTCATGAGAAAAACACGTTTCTCCATCAGTCTTGCGAATGCTTGCCGCGTTGCGTAAGGAGCGAACAGAAGACTCCAGTGGTCGAATAATTGGGCTATCAATGAAAAAATGAAAATCTACAGCCTGTTCAAGTCAATCGACCGGGTCAGGAATGGAATGAATGAAGCCCCCATCCAGCGGGAAGGTTAGGAATTGTGCTGCTAGCCGAAATCTGTCGCACTACTCTGGGGCAATGATTAATGATTGACAGATGAAATGATACTGGAGAATGTTGCTAGAAGGAAAGAAGACAGGGAAATACCGAAGTACTCGGGGAAAAACCTGTCCCGCCTCCTCTTTGTCCAGCTTAAATCTCACATGGAGTGACAAGGTCTGAACTACGGAACCCAGCGGTGAGAAGTCGGCGTGCTGCCACCTGAGCCATGGAGGCTCTGTCATCCCGGTGACCGGCGTTTGATTCCTGGTGTTACTGGGGTGGAATTTTTAGTTGAAAATTCCGTGGTGACAGGGAGAACATGCGACCTTAAATTCCTAAATCCCCCGCCGAAACTTTTTAATTCCTCAGCGCGTACGGGGACTGTGTGCAAGCGGAATAAGCTGCGGAAACTGATGATTACGATGGTGATGATGATGATGATGATGATGATGATAGTTAATATTATTTAGCCTCCAGGAACAGCCACTTGTTATTTCTGGTATAATCGGAATATGTCGTACTTCGGGGGAACGAGGGTAAAACCATTTGATTTTGGGGGTACGCAAACCAAAATATCGATGAGTGTTCGGGATTGTTTTAGAAAAGTGTGCTATGTGTGTGCATTAGAGAATAAATTTAGAAAACCTCGTGGGGAAAAATGTTCAAGCCGTATGCTGTTTACACCCGTAACTTTTTATTCCTACTGTAATGCACGAATAACTAGCAATGGAGGTGATTCAAAGAAATCTACTCACCCACATGGAATTCTTCTTCTTTTCGTCCCGCCTACGGAAGATAAATGTTGTTGCCCTGACATCCTTCTAGACGACCTTGCAGCATTAGTCCAGTTGTGCGTACGACACACTGTCTCAGAATAGACAGCGCCGTTGTTTTCAATGAATACAGAAGTTGCAGGAAAACAAATATTGACAAATGTCAAGTTTACAGAGTGTCTTCTGTCGAGTGTATTCGTAACACAGTAGACATGCTTTCAGTGGGCTGAGGACAGTGACACACTTAATGGCTTTGCTGTTAATTGCTAACGGCAAGATAAGTTCGTCAGTTAGCAGAGGTAAAACTGCTCTTTCCACTACTGTTCTTGCTTCATATAAAGATTTTGAGACATCTATATCATCGGCACCGTGTACTTACTGTGTGGGAGGATGTGGGCATGTGTAGTCTGCGTAATAAATGTTAGAACTGAGAAATATGTGACTTCTAGGGTGGTCAAGATTAGGATTTTTTAAAGTCCTCCTCTAATCAGTTATGTCCATGTAATATTATCAGATGAATGTTGAAAAAAGGAAAATTCCCGAAGATATTGTTTCCTTCATCTACCGCACAGATTGACACATGATGTGCATTCTTGCATTTCGATGGCTTTCTTTTAAAACCTCGTAAGTCCGAATGCTCTTCCCACCCATTATATTCCTTAAGACTGGTTACGCCTCCCAGCCACATATTTATATGCAGTCCCTCAGAATAATTTTCGTTGAGTTCATTTTCCTATCCTAACGTATAAACGAAAATGATGGGTCGGAATAACATTTGGACATACAAGGTTTTAAAAGAAAGCCATCGCTTTGGAACATCGCGCCTTCCCCTTTTCCTGCAGTTTGACGTCGTGTGTCCAGTATTCAGACAAATGGAACAACGATTCCAACTCTTCAATTTCTTTAATCGAAAATTTACGTCTGTGATGGTCTTATAGTCTTGTGCCCAGTGTTTGTATCACAGGTTCTATCACACCTATCACGGTCCGCACATACGGCATCAACGTGCAGGCGAGTATATGCGTCACTGCATGCCCTCAGAAAGTTCAAATTGATATTTCTCTTTAAACTCAAAAAGATTTAAATTGAAACATTAGTTATGCCAATTTTTTATTAAGTTACTGTGATACAGGTTACATCGACTGCGCTGATAAATCACTACAGAAGTTATAGGGCACGCAATAAGCGTGTAAGGTTCATCTTCAACCTTAAATACACAGATCATGTGACATCGCCTTACACCAAACTCGGCTGGCTCCGTCTACAAGACAGACGTAATCTTCACTGCAACGAACTTGAAATGTCGATTTTCCTCCTCATCTTAAAGAACGTTTCTCTAATCTATCATTAACCACGATCACAGAACATGCATATCCTTACCATACCCAGTCAAAACTCTTCAGCATATGGCAATTCCTTCACAGTTACTGCGATTCGTGAATGGAACAACCTGCGTCAAGACGTCAGAGGGATATCAGTGTCCAGGAAATTTAAAAGTGAACGTGAAAAATATCTGATGGAAAGATACAAATAGCAAGGCAGCAAGACATAATCACTTTCCTAGTTCCTCGTCCTCTTTCCTTTTAAATCCTCTTCCTCCTGTCTACTTTATACCTACCCTGTACTTTTTTCAACCTGGGTGGAGACTCACAGGACAAGAGTTATATTTCACAGATAGTATAATTCTCTTTTGTTTAATAATTTTCCTTTTGCTTGTACAACTTTATTGTTTACTAGCTGTAGTACCCGGCGTTGCCCGGATAGTTTCTGAATATTTACCTTTAAGATTTGCATTACCAGTTAGTTATGTGTGATGTGAATTTTTATAGTTTTTGACTTGCAGATTGATATGTTATGATCTATTATGTAGTTTTAAAATTATTTATATGTGTTTGATTTCAAGTTTTAGATTATTTAGTTTTCGAGTAAAACTTCGTCCTTATGGAAGCTCGAATCGACTGGGAAGTATTTGATCCTGTCAAAAATTAATAAGTGATAACTATATGTATTTAGCCGTAGCACTATAGATACGATGTACAGGATTTCAACTGTCAATGAGACTGTCCCCCTCCCGCCCTCCACCACTAAGAGATATAAAATCTGGATTGTCACCATTCATCTCAGTGACCCAGAAAACTGTAGATTCGACACTGTTTTCGATTACTTTTATATCTCACTCCCCCTCACCCACACCCCAAAGGGGGCTGAACATGAATTTTAAAAAATTCGGAGTGTCACTAATTATTTCAGCTACCACGAAAACTACGGATTCGATAATATTCTAGATTATTTTTATACCACACCCCTTCGCCCCCTGCCCATAAGGGTGATAGGGGTGTCTTACCCTCACGCGGTTTGTCTCCTGATACTAATTGATAAGTGTACCAAGTTTGGTGAAATTTCTCCAGTGGTTTAGGAGGAAATGTGTCATTTACACACACACACACACACACACACACACACGCACACACATACATCAATTTTTATATATAGTAAGAAGAAGAATATAATATTTTTATATGTAGTTTTTCGATTAATTTTATATCTCAACCCCTTCGCTCCCCACTTGGACTTGCAAAAAATCCGGAGTTATACTATTCATCTCAGAGACCCTGAAATCTATGGATTTGAAACTGTTTTTAATTATTTCTATATCTCAACCTCCTTTGCTCCCCACCTAAAAGGGGGCTGGACTTTAAAAAATTCTAGAGTATTACTTTTCAACTCAGCGACCCCGAAAACTATGAATTCGACACTATTCTCGATTATTATTGTAACTACCCCTCCCTCTGACCCTCTCCCTTAAGGCCGCTAGGGATGGCTTACACCCCACAGTGATCGTCTCCCGATAGTAAGTAATACGTGTACCAAGTTTGGTTGAAATTGCTCCAGTGGTTTAGGAGGAGATGTGTCATTTACACACACACTTCCATTCCTATATATAGTAAGATTTTTATACTCATACTTCACCCCCTTTCCATCCCCGCCCAAAGGAGTCCTATGAGTGCCTTACACAACAGTATATTTTTTCCAGATATTAAGTCTTATTTGTACCAATTTTGGTTGGCAGCTATGCCCAAACGTACATACATAATCTCACTGCTCTAGAATCCTGGAGCTGGCGTTGCTATGGTTACGACAGTTCATTTCTTTATCCGATTCCTAGAGCAGGGGTAGTGTGGTGCCAATATCTCCGTAACGGTTGGTTTTAGGGCCTGAAAACATGGTTTTCGGGCCCGTAGGGCTTACCGAGTTTTGTTCTTTGCGTCAAGAGGATTAAATTGAGCTTTGTCTCGTCCTTATACGACAAATTCGTTATTTTGTCTATAATAGTATAAGAGAAAATAAAACCGTTGTGGTTTTCCTATAAAACCCCCGTCTTTTCAAAGATTTTAAAATGATATGCATATCTAAACCTTCCCCGGGGTGAGTATACTCTAAATATGAAGTTTGGTTCAGATCTATCCAGCCATTTCGACGTGATGGTGGAACAAACAAACAGACAGACACGAACAACTTTATTTATAAGAAGATGTATATCTTAAAAACTGTACTCGTTTTCTGTATTATTGTTCTCTTTTCCCTTGACTTTTGTAGTTTTAATGTACAACTAGTTACTGTTTGCTACAGTTAGAGCCCAGCACGGATGCGGATATCCGCGAAGTTCGTGTCTTGGCGGATGCAAACCGTATGGCAGTGCTGATGATTTTGTTGTTAATTTTAAAGTAATTAAGTTTATTGATTTTCACTCAGGTTTACTCTTATTTTTTGCTTGTGATTGGGCGACCCTTGACCGTGGTATGGGAAAATGGTGATATATAAAGAGCTTTGAATCCATACAGCCGTCAATCTGACCGAAGCCTAACTGGCTCCTGCTTGCAATTAGTGGATGGAAAGAATAATGGTTCCGAATGCTCAAAACGTCGGAAGTTGTCTCAAACCTTTACCTGTGGACCTCTGACGGGTATCAGGCGTGTAGTTTTATATTACCAGATGTATCCCTTTCAATGCCTTGGATGTAATATATTTAAATAGTAGCAATGTCTGCAGATAACCATTCGCGGATGAGGATGCGAGTGCAGATGAAGGAAGTGTGGATGCGGGGCTGATGCAGATAATATGTTGTATAGGCCTGTCCGCACAAGGCTCAGGCTATAGTTCAATAGTTCTACATAGTTTAAGTCTATGATAGGCTACTTTTTAATTTATTTGACTTATTACTAATATTTAATTAGTTAGTTATCAACCATATTTTGATACTGGTTAAGTATAAAACAGGGAGATCTGCCCTTAAGTTTGCCAGGATAAATAAATTATCTATCTATCTCTGTATCCATCTATACAGTACCGTACAGATGTCAATGGTCGCATTCAAACGTATGCGGAAGGAGCATATAACAGCTATATCCGATTACAACACCTGAGCAGCATTGGTGAATTAATTCAGGTAAGAAAATGCCAAACAAATGGAAATGAGATCAAGCTGAAATATGCTCGAAGGTGGAAAGAAAGTACATACTCACTCACTCACTCACTCACTCACTCTCTTGGTGGTAAAGCCCATAGAGGGCCTTGGCCCCTCCAATAGCAATCACCCACTTCTTTCGGTCCAGATCTGTCCTTCACCAGTGCCTGATCCCTAACGCCGCCAAATCTCTCCAGCTGTTGTCCAGAGCCATCTTGTCCTTGGTCTCTCTCGGCATCCTTGGCCACCAGGATGTTGATCGAGGATCTTCGTTGCTTGGTCCTGGCCCATCCCTCTGATGTGCCCGAAGTACCGCAGTCTCCTCTGTTTGGCCTCTGCGACTATTTCGAGGTCACCGTAAAGGACGTAGAGTTCTTCATTGATCCCGATGCGCTACTCTCCTCGCGCCCAAGACCTTTCTTCCCCACACCCGTAGAAAGTTCTGGTGGCTCCCGTTTAGAGTCCACGTCTCGCGTGTAAACAGCATAACTGGATCGATTATAACCCGGTATATACTCAGCAAGTGGTTGAGCGGTTTGGGTCACGTAGTTATCAGCTTGCATTTGGGAGATAGTGTGCTCGAACACCACTGTCGGCAGCCTGAAGATGGCTTTCCGTGGTTTCCCATTTTCACACCAAGAAAATGCTGGGGCTGTACCTCAATTATGGCCACGGCCGCTTCCTTCCAACTCCTAGGCCTTTCCTATTCCATCGTCGCCACAAGGCCTATCTGTGTCGGTGCGACGTAAAGCAACTAGCCCTTTAATGTCCTATCGTCGGCAAAAGAAATAACTGTGACGGTGGGACGTAATGCAAGTTCTAAATAACCTGGTATATTTCTTGCAATTTCCTCGTCAATGACCGTGACGCTTTTGAAGCCCAGCTGGCCGGCTATATTTACATTCTTGACCGTGGAGTGCCAAGATTTTCCCAAATCGAGACACAGCGTTGTCAACACTCCGTTTTAAATAACTTTGCCTCTGAGAGTGAACAGCGAGACTGGACAGAACTGTGTGCAGCTGTGCAACACTGGAGACCTGACAAGCGAGTCGGCTCCAGAACCGGCACGCGTTTGTAGTACTCCACGTGGACTGTCACTGACAAAGCAAGCATGCTATTGGTCAAGAGCAATCTGCTGTTGGTCACAGCAGAGGCGACTTTGGGCAGTCATAAATATGGTTACTGTGAGAGGGGAGGGGGTTAGCTCTTAACGTTTCAATCACCGGTCGTTAACGAGGAAACTAAGAGAACTTTATACGGTGATTTTCAATCTCCTGAAGAGCACTTCAGTCCTCAGTAAATTCTTGAAGAAGAAGTATCACGTGTTCCCACCTGCCACCCCTACCTTTGTCTCCTCACTGATCTTGCTGTCCTCAGTCATCAGAGCTCCCAGGTAACAAAACTGTCCAACTCTCTATACTCGTAATATTGAAAGATGCGTTATGACAGTTTTTAGAGGGAGGTCATTTTACTGCCTGCCTGGGTAAGGAGAAAGGATTAAGGGGTATGGTTGCCATGGAAAAGAGGGCGGACCCACTGTGGTTGTCATGGAGATAATCCTAATGGCCGGCTCATGTTCCTTGGGGTTGCCAAATCTCTCACTTCTGAGTAACGTACTACAGAACACAGCGGTCTAAAGGAACGAGGAAGTGAGCCGGAAGCGAGGGGAAGGAGAAAGGAATCTAGGAATGTGGCAAAACCGTGCAATGTTCCTCCCTCCAGCCCAATCTGTCAAAACGCTTCTTTTAATATTACGGGTATAGTGGGTGTCACCTGTATATTCCAGGGCTCTCGCGCAGAAAACCTTGTTTTGTCTTGAGTGTGCACCATGAACTTAGTTTCCTCCTTGTCGATCTGCAAGCCCAGATGTTGTGATTCTCCGCCCATATGCTGCGGAGTTCGCACTTCTTCTGAGCAGAAAAACATCGTCCGAGAAGGCCAAATACTGGACGGATCTGTTGTAGTCGGTGCCTCCTCAGTTCAGTGGTATTCGGCGCATAATGTGCTCCAGAAATATGCGTAACAGAGATGCATCAGAGGTTAAATTTACGAAATAAGCAGATAAAATAATGAAATTAGACATTCAAAGATGACGAAAATGGGTACTAAATAAAATTTCACAGATATTGAATTATATTTGAACAGCATATCACCAATAACCATCGTACTGTAATTAGAATTAACAAAATCCCTTATGTATTCGAATAGGTAAGAGAATAAATCCGCAGCCTGTTTCCATTCATTCGACCGGGTCTGGAATGGAACGAATGGAGCCCCCAATCTAGTGGCGAGAATGGGAATTGTGCCGGTTGTCGAAGCCTGTCACCCTCCTCTGGGACAATGATTAATGACTGACAGATGAAATGAAATTATATTGGAGAGTGTTTCCAGAATGAAAGATATCAGTGAAATCCAGAATAACCGGAGGAAAACCTGTCCCGCCTCCGCATTGTCCAGCATAAATCTCACATGATGTGACCAGGATTTGAATGCGGAGCGCGGCGGCGAGAAGCCGGAGTGCTGCGAGCCATGGCGGCTCACGAATAGGTAAATAAATAAATAAATAAATAAATAAATAAATAAATAAATAAATAAATAAATAAATAAATAAATACAATGAAAGTCTGCAAATGAACTATATATGAACAAACTTTAATTGCATCTAAATTACACTGTATTTATAAATATGAATCAGTATTTCTTAAACTTTCTGGTCAGACCAGCTGGCGTAACTAGCAACGGCCTCGTAGAGCTAATCTCCCCTCTAAATCCACTGAATGTATGGGTTTACGAATGATAGCTATATATACGAGTTACTCTCCGTAAAGGTGTCAGTCAATTATTAGTGGGCCACAGATGTAGCCTGAGAAATAAATATGAAATTCTCGGAGGGTTAGCAACGTATTTAACATGCGCATTTATTAACGTTTATATCAGAAACTTTGTTATCCTCGGGGCACCTTTCTCTGCCAGCACCATGCTACCTCGTAGTTCACAAGCAACTGCTGAAACTCGTGCGCGGACTACAATCATCCTGGCTTTAGGATTCTCACATCGCAAAAACAGAAAAAGTACCAGTTGAAATGTATATACAACTGAAGTTTGTAAAGGAAAATGTGAGATGTTTTTAACAACAATTGATAACCTACGACCTACGACCTAGTAAGTTTTAAATGATCCTCCTCCTTTCCCCTCATCCAGCTCCTGCCGGATCGTGGCATTTATGGCACTTCTCTACCTTCCTCTCCCCCCCCCCCCCATTCGTGTTCCATCATTTTGTCCTAGTCCACGTTTCGTCTTCTTGCACTCCTCTTCATGGACTCGATCCACCCTTTTCTAGGTCTCCCTCTCGCTTTCTTTCCCTCGAACTTCATCTTCATCATCTGTATTGATATTATATTATCATCGATCCTTTTCACATATCCAAAACATTTTAGTTTACTTCTATCAACTCTCTCATTTATATTTTCTATTCAGACATCCTTTCTAACATATTCGTTTCCCACTCTGCCTTTCCTTGTGTTTCCTATTATACTTAGGTATTTTATTTCGCTGGCTCGAATTCTACTCTCATCCCTCCTTGTTATTTACCATGTCTCAGCCACTTAAGTCAATATCGGTGCACAATAAATGTTGTACATTATATTTTGACACATCCTTGGTACTTCCCTGTCTAGATAAGGTTTCTTACATTCTGGTGGAATTCATTTCTCTTTTGCACCCTGTTGCTAATCTCCATATCCAGCCTTGCATTCTGCATTAATTCAGGCACTAGGTATTTGAAACTGTCCACAATTTCAAGGCTTTAACCGCTAATTTTCACAATACTTTCCCCTGGTCTTCTCCTCTTGATATCACCGTGGTCTTGCTTTTCTCTGCACTGATTTTCCCAACATTATTTCCAATTTTCTCGTTCAGTGCATAAAGTTGTTCTTGTACTCATTTTCCGTTCGTTCCCAAGAACACAACATCGTCTGACAATAGTAATAGCTTAATTTCCCTCTTCTCATATCGTCCCCGCACCGGCTAAACCTCGTGCCCTTCCTATCCACCATTCTCCTTAAGACTGGTCACCAATCTCAGCCACACATGGATACACAGTCCATCAGAACGATTTTCGATGTGTCCATTCTCCTATGCCAATGTGTAAAAGAAATTGGACCTTACTGTACCACGCTGTATGTTTGCATGACGTACTTACGCACTCCTACAGTATGATGCATTTATGGTTCATTTTCGTTTACCCAGCAGCATAGGAAAACATCGAAAATTGTTCTGATAAACTGCATATCAATGGCTTCCTTTTAAAACCACGTAAGTCCGAATGCTCTTCCTACCCATTATATTCCTTAAGACTGGTCACGCCTTCCAGCCACATATTTATATGCAGTCCATCAGAATAATTTTCATTGGATTCATTTTCCTATGCTAACCTGTAAACGACAATGAACCTTAAATACAATATACTGTAGGAGTGCGTAAACAATATCCCTACAAAACGGTACGGTAAGGTCCATTTTCCTTTTGACATTCGCATAGGAAAATGAACACAACAAAAATTATTCTAATGGACTGCATATAAATATATGTCCGGGAGTCATGAGCAGTCCTAAATAATATTATGGGTAGGAAGAACATTTGGACACACGAGCTTTTAAAACAAATCCATCGATATACATGTGTCGCTGGGAGGCGTGACCAGTCTTAAGGAGAATAATGAATGGGAAGAGCATTGTGTGATACGAGGTTTCGCCGGTGCAGTGACGATATATTTCCTTTGTCTCGTTTACAATGTCGTCCATAACCATTAGAAACAAAAGTGGTACACACTCTCCAGTATTAAGCCAGTTTAATTTCTAAATCATTCCGTCATTCCAACCGGAGTCTGTACGCTGCTGATGCAGTTGTACATTCTTGCATCATTTCTACAGCTTGTATACCTAGTCTGTGTTTTACCATGATTTCCCAAACCTTCTGCCTGGGAACACTAGATCTATGAATGTAATAACCGCATTCCCTATTCTTTTCCATGAATTTCCTCATGCTAAATATTGGGTCTACTATAGATCTCCAACTTCTAAAGCCATAATGTTCCTTTTGCAACGAGAAATGGAACACGAATGTGAATAAAAATTACGATGTAGAGAAGAATTGGCGCGCGAGGCAGTATAATGCTGGCTTATTATAGAATTCAAACCCTTCCCAAACCTCCCTCTTTGACGGTAAAGCAAATGTTAGGTTGGAAATAAGTACATTTACACAGTCTTGAGGGCAGATCAGTAGGGATTGATTGATTGATTGATTGATTGATTGATTGATTGATTGATTGATTGATTGATTGATTGATTGATTGATTGATTGATTGATTGATTGATTGATTGATTGATTGATTGATTGATTGATTGATTGATTGATTGATTGATTGATTGATTGATTGATTGATTGATTGATTGATTGATTGATTGATTGATTGATTGATTGATTGATTGATTGATTGATTGATTGATATATCTTAAAATAGCCGTATAAGTGTTTTATACCAAAAAATTATTTACGAATGATTTGTAGTGTATTTTATCACTCTAAGTAAAAGAAAAATGGCTAAGGACGTAAGTTTGTCTGTACACTAGTGAGGTTGTACGAACAGTCGATCACAATCCAGCACCGCCCGGCTTACTTCAGTGTAAGTACTTTTCCGAAACATCTAAAGTTCGTATTTTTTTAATAGGCCTACGGTTATGGCTAGCATCTGTTTAATGTGCACTATATAAAGTGTAGCTAAATTCTCGGAAATAACTAATAACAACAAGCAAACTAAACTAGTGAGCTATTACAGTCGAATACATCGGTGTAAGAAAGGTTTAAAAGTCTGATAGCGTTTTTCGTTATCTGCATAATGCTATGCTCTTTCAGGATATTTTCACAGTGAACTCCATACGGAACTGATATCGCTGGATATATATCTACCACCTTTTCAGACATTTAGGTGTATGATGAATTTTCTCATTAACAATGTTTCACTGCTACGAACTACTGAACAATCAATTTCAATATTGTATTCAACATCTCAGCCGGCCCCCGTGGTGTAGGGGTAGCGTGCCTGCCTCTTACCCGGAGGCCCCGGGTTCGATTCCCGGCCAGGTCAGGGATTTTTACCTGGACCTGAGGGCTGGTTCGAGGTCTACTCAGCCTGAGTGATTAGAATTAAGGAGCTATCTGACGGTGAGATAGCGGCCCCGGTCTAGAAAGCCAAGAATAATGGCCCAGAGGATTCGTCTGCAGGCCTTTGGGCTGAGCAGCGGTCGCTTGGTAGGCCAAGGCCCTTTAAAGACTGTAGTGCCATGGGGTTTGGTTTGGTTTGGCTTTATTCAACATCTCAGAATTTAAATATTGATCAACTCCAAATTTGATTCACAATACGGGATATGCGAACAACCAAAGTTCTCCAGTATTATCTAGATAACAGAGTTATCGATATCACATTATGCATTATAAAAGTTACCTAAATGAACAACATAATTTTACACTTTTTACCGAATGGCAGCTTTTCACTTTATTTAATAGCCTCCACGTCTATGGTACAATGAGTGGTTTAATTCGGCATATAACTTGCGTTTTCAATGCTACCAACTTTACTTCCTACGATCGTATTTTATTTAAATGTTTCTTTATCTAAATACATCTCTTCTTTCTTTTGCTAGAGGTTTTGACGAAGCACTTACTCAGATAGTAGTTTGGCGACGGTGGGGTAGGAAAAGGCTTCAACTACGAAGGAAGTGACCGTGACCTTAACGAAGGTTAATCCCCATTACTTCCCTTGTTTCAAAATAGGAAACTACGGAAAGCTATGTTCAGGGCTGTAGGGTTCGAAGCAAACAGAACTGTGGCTCATAGGACCAAGCTGAAAGTCACCTATACTTCCCTCAAAAACCAACGGAACAGTCCTGGTGTATGAGATGTGTCTTATCATTACATCTTCTTCCGGTCAAATTTCGAAAAAATCGTTCTCCTCTCGACTATTCGATTCAATATCTTTTCATTCGTGATACGATCTACGCATCACCGTTTCAGCATTTTTCGGTAGCACCACATTTCAAACGCCTCTTTCTCTTTCTCTCTGAGCTAGTTATCGGCCGTGTTTCACTTCCATATAATACCAAGCTCCAGACTGAAGTCTTCAAAAATATATTTAAAAATATATTTCTAATCACTACATCAATGTTGGAAATGAACAAATGTATTTTCTTTAAGACCGACCTTCCTTGCTTCTGCTAGACTGCATTTTATTTCCTCCTTACTTCTACCATCATCAGTTATTCTATTAACCAAGTAACAATATTCATTTACTTCCTTTTAGACTTCATTTCCTAATCAAATTGTTCTGCATCACCTGACTTTGTCCGACAACACTCTATTACTTTTGTTTTGAATTTATTTAATTTCAACTCACACTCCTTATCCAAGACGCCGTCCATTTCTCCAGATCTTCTGCAGTCGGAGATAAAATAACAATATTATCAGCAAATCTCAGTTCTGATTTCCTCTCCTTGAATTGTGGTTCCCTTTACAAATTCCCCTTTGATTATTACCTTAATTCTGTAAAGTCTTTGTCTGTCTCTTTGTACCAATTTGATCTAGTGGTTTTATTCTTTAAGAATGTGTAAATTCTGTGAGTCAGTCTGTTGCAGTCCATTCTTTTTAAGTGCCCCATGAATTGTATTTTTCGCATGCGCAATGTGTCTGTAATTTTATAAATTATTTTGTGTCATGTATTTCCGCATTTGGTTTTTGAAAATGTACTCCATCTTTGATTCTTGGCCCTAGGATTTTTCTCATTATTTTACGTTTTTTATTTCCTTTTATTGTATTGTTCCTATTTTTTCCTACATAATAGTAGTAGTGGCAGTAAAAAAATTAAAATACCGATAAACTGCACTTGAATAAACTAAATTATAAATGACCTCCAACCCCTCTCTTGACACAATTCTGTGTACGCCACAATATAGACTTAAATGCGTGTTCTTCAAATTTACTATGATAATAGTATTTTTTTCTTCTCTCACTTTCATTTAAGATTAGCCTACTAAAACGGTATTCCTGGTTAGAAATTTAGTGTGCGCTGTTATATTTCTCCCAGAGGGAGAATGAAATTCCCTCAGTTAAAAATAACTGGCCTCAGAACTCAGAGAACAAAAACATTGCTAGCGTTCTGATAGTGTTAAAATGACGGCAAAACAGAAGCCTAATCCTGAGAAAAGTAACAAGGTTTCGCCGTACAATGCAAATTCGCCACCGGCAATGTTTGTTTTGAGTTGCGTGTACTCTAACAGATGGCACTGGTAACATGTTACGAGAAATGGAACACGAATGTGAATAAAAATTACGATGTAGAGAAGAATTGGCGCGCGAGGCAGTATAATGCTGGCTTATTATAGAATTCAAACCCTTCCCAAACCTCCCTCTTTGACGGTAAAGCAAATGTTAGGTTGGAAATAAGTACATTTACACAGTGTTGAGGGCAGATCAGTAGGGATTGATTGATTGATTGATTGATTGATTGATTGATTGATTGATTGATTGATTGATTGATTGATTGATTGATTGATTGATTGATTGATTGATTGATTGATTGATTGATTGATTGATTGATTGATTGATTGATTGATTGATTGATTGAGACTAAAATCGAACCAAGGAACATTTATAATGAGTCTAGACCCTGTTTTTTTATTATTTACAATTCACTTTACGTCGCACTGGCACAGATAGGTCTTACGGCAACGATGGGACAGGAAAAGGGCTAGGATCGAGAAGGAAGCGGCCTTGGGATTAATAAAGGTACAGCCCCAGTATTTACATGGTGTGAAAATGGGAAGCCACGGAAAACCAATGTTCAGGGCTACCTAATCTTGTGACCAGTATTTACCACCCCCACCTCACGGTGTCCCTAAGCGCTCCTCTAACGACTGTTGAGTGGAATTTAAAGACTCTGGGACGCACCAAGGACCAGCCGGTAGCATAGAGAGAGTACCATGTCGATGGCTTTCTTTAAAAACCTCGTAAGTCCGAATACTCTCCCCATCCATTATATTCCTTAAGACTGGTCACGCCTCCCAGTCCCATATTTATATGCAGTCCAAAAGAATAATTTTCGTTATGGTCATTTTCCTCTGCCAATTTGTAAAGGAAAATGAACCTTAAATACATTATACTGTAGGAGTGTGTGTATTCGCCGTGCAATCAACATCCCTACAGTACGGTACGGTAAGGTCCATTTTTCTTTAGACATTAGCAAAGGAAAATGAAGACCGCGAAAATTATTCTGATGGACTGCATACAAATGTATGACCGGGAGGTGTGACCAGTCTTAAGGAATATAATGGGTAGGAAGAACATTTACATACGAGGTTTTAAAAGAAAACCATCGATGTGTAGTCTAGTTAGGAATTAGAAGTACCATCTCATCAGGCAGCAATCATGGTGACGTTTTACGTGTTTCTCGGAAGAATTTGTGTTGGAAATAATTTTGCGTTCGAAATTCATGTTCAGTTAGTATTTTCAGTTATAATGTTTAAAATATTTATCAGACAAAGTACGGGTCGCCATACCACTAAAATTAAGCAATTTCCTCAATTGTGCCGAAAACTGAATGGCTAAATTGCCCGGAGAGTTTTCAAATTTCAAGTCTTGGATAGCCCTATCAAACTTAAAAACAAATTTCGAAAATCACTTCTGGCCTAAATGTAGTTCCTGAAAAACAGCTTACAATCGCTTCTTTCTTCACTCGTTTTCTTTTTATTAAAATCTAGCCAATTTAACTTATTTACATAATTATTCCTGTAATGTGCTCCTTGGTTCAATATCCTCAGGCTTTTCTTATTTTTCATAAATGTCCACACCGAATGTAGTTATAGGGGCTTAAGTGATACTCTGCATTCACTCACGTTAGCGCCCGTAATGGTGCATAAGTAAAACAATTCCTTGAGTCACATTAGCACTCGTAGTGGTAGAAAAAGGCGTAAGTTCATAGCTCATATCGTCGCTCCTATAATAAAACCGCGCACGTGACAATGCTCTTCACATATCGTCGCTGCCGGGACAAAACCGCCTACGTGAAATATTTTAGCTTAGAACTTTGGCCGGTAAGGTTCTGTCATCTAAGGTGCAATATTGTGTGTATGTTGTCAAGGCATTCTCGCTCTTCATAATGTATGTGCTGCGGGTCTGCATATCTCCAAAAATATTATCACATAGGAGGTTTTGTCCCGGCAACGACGATATGCATTGCTTCTCTTAAGACCGGTCACGCCTCCCAGCCACATATTGATACGCAGTACTTCAGAACAAATTTCGTTGAGTTCATTTTGCTATGCTGATGTGTAAAGGAAAATGAACCTTACTGTGCCGTACTGCAGGAATGTATGTTTGCATGACATATTTACCCACGCCTAGAGTATGACGTATTTAAGGCCTGGCAGATTTCTGGCAAATATTGCTATTTAATCAACGTACGTACGACAATGCACAAAAAGCAATTTATTACTTTATAAAAAATATATATATATATTTTACTCAGTCCGGCGGCTCCACGGCTAAATGCTTAGCGTGCTGGCCTCTGACCCAAAGGGTAACGCGTTCGATTCCCGGCCGGGTCGTGGATTTTAATCTTCATTGGTTAATGAATGGCCCCATCCTCACAGACATGCAGTTCTCCAATAGGGATTTAACTCGAAAGCTCAGCAACTGGCCTCTCATATCTGCATTGATGCATTTCTTTAGGCAGACAAAAGTTCCTAAGGGTAAACTGCGACTTGCAGTGCGAATATACCGTATTCTCCTGACGGTTGAAGTTCCGTCTGGGAGCAGAGCTGGGACGAGAGACCATTTCTCAAACGATGAGATGTATGTACGTAACAAGTCTGCCTTAACATACGTCCTACATTTATATATGGATGATGATAATAATAATAATAATAATAATAATAATAATAACATTATTATAAAATTATTATTATTATAATTAAAATTATTATTATAATAAAATTATTATTATTATTATTATTATTATTATTATTATTATTATTATTATTATTATTATTATTATTATTATTATTATTATTATTATTATTCTATTGCTTTAACTTTGCAGCAACACATGGAAGATTTTCAGAGACATAAGGAATGGAAAGAGATATGATTGGGAAGGGAACAGACGAAGCTTTACTTATGGTACCTAATATGAAAATGGGAAACCACGAAAAGCGATCCTCAGGGTTGCCGGTGGTGACGTTCAAACCACCAATCTCCCTAATGCAAGCTCACAGCTGCGTAACTCGAACCACGCAGCCAAGCCGCTCGGTAATAATAATACCACCATCATCATCTACAAAGAAATGAAAAACAAAGACACGCCTTATGTTTCAGCACAATTGTTTAGTCATTACTTTCATTATAATAATTCCGTCAGATGTACGTATTATTCTGTCCATACCTATGAATTATTAAATTCTACATCACCGAGCAAGTTTGCTCCGTGGTATGGTTCGTATAGCTGCAATATTGCATTTGGGATATGCTATGTTCAAACCTCGCTATAGGCAGATCTGAAAATGGTTTTCCGTGGTTTCCCATTTTCAAACCAGGTAACTTAATTACGATTACGACTGCATCCTCCCAGTCCTAGCCTGTTTCTGTACCATTGTTGCCGAAATTCTGTGTAAGTTAGTGTAACGTTAAATAATAATAATAATGTCGGTCTCTGTGGTGTAGTGGATAGTGTGATTAGCTGCCGCCCCCAGAGTCCCGGGTTCGATTCCTGGCTCTGCCAGGAAATTTTAAAAGTAGTGCGAGGGCGGCAGTGGGGTCCGCTCAGCCTCCAGAGGTCAACTGTGTAGAGGGGGTTCGATTCCCACGTCAGCCATTCTTGGAGTAGTTTTCCAAGATTTCCCACGTATTCTCCAGGCAAATGCCGAAATGGTACCTAACTTAGAGCCACGGCCGCTTCCTTCCCTCTTCCTATCCGTTCCAGTCTTATCTTCCCCGACAAGGCCTCTCTTCAGCATAGCAGGTGAGGCCGCCGGGTTCAGGTACTAGTACTGCTCCCCAGTTGTATCCCCGACCAAATGTCTCACCCTCCAGAATATTTCCCTTGAGGCGGTAGAAAAGGTATCCCTCGCCGTATCCGATGGTAAAACCGACCCTGGACGGTAAAGTTTAAATAAGTAAATAATAACAATACGTTGTAAAACAAAGAAACAAGGTCTGAAGGTGCATTGCTTAGCGTTCACTGATGGTGTGGCAATGCATGTGAAAGATAAAGAAGTAGCACAAATAATGCTTGAAAAATTATAGAAAATCGCAGAGAAAACAGGACTCAGGATCTCATACGAAATATACAGTGTAAATGGAATAGAAACAAGGTAAAGAAAAGTATCTGAAAAAAGTACCTATGGGAAAATCAAGGTCTGATAAATTTAAACATCTTGGTGGAATGGATCCAGTCGAATTGGCTTGACGAAGAGGCAAATAAAGCCAGGGCCATAAATATGGAGTGGTCCTATAGATTAGTGAAGAATAGATACAACAAGACGATAATAGTTAGACACTATGCTATGGTTGTCAAACGAGAAAGGCTATATATCTGATAATTAACAACAAAATGAAGGAACTAGAGAAGAAAGAAAATAAATAAAGAAAGAAAAATCTTGAGAAAGACCTTAGGATTCGAAAAAGAAATGACGGCACATTGAGAAAGAGAAGGAATGGAGATCTATATAGACTGTCGGAGAGGATCACGGATACCATACATATGAGGAGACTGGAGTTTTATGGGCACCTCACGAGAATGGATAAGAGTCGACTAACGAAGAAAATCTTTAACTACGACATCAACATAAAATCAAGGACAAAATGGGTAGAAGAAACGAGAAAGGGCATGGGGGAATTTGGCATCAATCCTCAAGAGATTTGAAGTAGAGGTTATATTTCGAGATACGATTGTTGAATTCAAGGGGGCTGCACGAAAAGCAAAGGAAGAGGCCCAAGAACAACTGGTCAAAGGAGAGGAAGAGAAGCGACAGCGAAAGGATGAGGAAGTTTTGTGAGAAGAAAAAAAGGAGTAACCACCAATTCAAGTGTTTCCTGTAGTCCAAAGTGGGCCAAAATAGAAGAAGAAAAATAAAATAAATAGTAATAATAATAATAATAATAATAATAATAATAATAATAATAATAATAATAATAATGTCTATCTCGATCAATGCAAAAACTCAAACACTACCAGACACTGATCCGCCCCGAGGTTTTATATGTAGCTGAATGTTTGAACCTGATAAAAACAGGATTCGTCAAGAAGTTTGAACTAGTGGAAAGAAAGATTCTGGGACCCCAAAGAACAGAGGATGGATCATACAGAAAGAAAAGAAACCAAGAATTATATCTCAAGATGGAAAAGATTTCAGATACCATCTGGAAGAGGAGAGCCCTGTTCTTTGCACATATCTACAGAATGAACCCTGATAGACTGACCAATCAGATAATACGATTTTTTGAGATCGGGAAAACTATAGTGCGCTGGTAACAGAATGTGAAGAAGGACCTTGAAGAAATCTGAATTCAAGGAACGGAAATGAGCAACGGGGATGCTTACAAGTCGAGGATCAAGGTCACCAAGAGGTTTCAAGAAAAAGTTTGATCCCGTACCCAAGCGCCATGGACAGAAGAAAGGAGTAAATTGCAAAGTGAAAGGGCGAAGGAGAACTGGACGAGGATTAAAGCCCAGAAACAGATGAAGCTGAATTCGAATTCAAACTAACGTGGTCAATTATCGGCCAAAACGAAAGAATGAGAAGAAGAAGAATGTCTCTATACTACGGATTGTATGTTTTCCATGCAATCAGGAGAAATAGAAGAGCTAGAGAAGAAAGGAAAATTCTAAGAAAAATCTGTGGCCCATTAAAGACTGAAAATGCGATGTTCAGCCACAGGAAGAATTGCATACCTCTACAGAAATAAAGAAGCTGAAAGAATATATGATACGAT